>NW_027467727.1:1150000-1155000 GCF_046742065.1 Oratosquilla oratoria
TGAACTTCAATATCTCTAAGTGTAGCGTGTTAAACGTAGGGCTACACAACCCCGAAAATAGATACAACTTAGATGACACGTTTTTAGAAAAATCTGAGTGCGAGAGGGACTTGGGAGTTCTGGTGAGTCCGGACCTTAAAACCAGGAAGCAGTGCATTAGCGCCAGAAATAAAGCAAACAGTGCATTAGGCTTCATTGCTAGGACGGTAACGAATAGAAGTGCAGAGGTAATTATTAAACTATATCTAGCGATAGTTAGACCCATCCTTGACTATGCGGTACAGTTTTGGTCTCCGTCCTACAGAATGGACATAAATTCACTAGAATCAGTACAGAGAAGAATGACCAAAATGATACAAGGACTCGGAAATTTGCCTTACGAAGAGAGGCTTAGGCACCTAAACTTACACTCTCTGGAAAGACGCAGAGTGCGGGGTGATCTAATAGAAGTGTTCAAGTGGATCAAAGGCTATAACAAGGGTGATGCAAACAAGGTCATCATAATAAAACAACAGGGCAGGACTCGCAGTAATGGGTATAAACTGGACAAATTTAGATTTAAGAAGGAAATAGGCAAGAATTGGTTTACAAATAGGGTGGTCGATGAATGGAATAAACTTAGTAACCACGTAGTAAGCGCTGAAACTATCAGTTGTTTTAAAAAACGATTAGACAACTTTATGGATGGGGACGACAGGTGGTGATGGATACGGAGCTGCCTAGTGTAGGCCTTATGGTCTTTTGCAGTCTCCTTTATTTCTTATGTTTCTTATGTTTCTTATGTGTGTGTGCATATATATATATATGCTAATAAGAACACGGGTACGTGTGTTCACTTATGCAAAGTAGACCACTTGGAAAAAGAAACTAACGAAGCAGAGCGCTTTCGTATATTACATCTTCAGTGCAACAAGTACATAGTGATAGGAATACATAGACAATATATACATGATACAAAGGAACCAGGACAGTTTGAATAAGCATACCGACCAATTACCCCCTAGAGAGCGGAAGGTCATTGTCAATTATCTTACGATGGTCGGGCGACATCAGGTCACAGTCGCCAAGGAGAGCGGAAGGTCATTGTCAATTATCTTACGATGGTCGGTTGACATCAGGTCACAGTCGCCAAAGAGAGCGGAAGGTCATTGTCAATTATCTTACGATGGTCGGGCGACATCAGGTCACAGTCGCCAAGGGTCACTTTAGAAATTGAGAAAAATTGTACCTTACCTTTCTTAGATTGCACTATCCTACGTCATGACAATAGCCTTAAATTTAAAGTATATCGTAAACCAACCAATGTAAGTTCATATATTCATTATTATTATTCTCATCCAAATAATATTAAACGTACAGTATTTGCCTCAATGTATTTAAGAGCTTTTCGTATTTGTAGTCCTGAATTTATTGATGAAGAAATCAGAAATGTTTTTAACATTGGGCTAGAATTAAAATACCCTAAGCAATTCCTTGATATTGCTTACAATTTTGCAAGGAAATAATTTTTAACTCCTCAGCCTAAATCACCTTTCAATTATCATAATGTTTTAATTTTACCATTTCAAGAAAATTTGTTAAGTATCACAGAATTATTAAAAAGATTTAACGTAAAGGTAGTTTTTAAACATGATAGTACAGTAAAACATAAACTTATCAACAATAGTATTGAAATCAAAAAAGGATGCATTTATAAAATTCCTTGCAAAATGTGTAATCAATTTTACATAGGTCAAACTGCCAAACCCTTAAACATTAGAATTGAACAACACAAGAAAAATGTCAGGGATGGCAATCATTCTAGTGGTATATTCAAACATATTGAATTAAATAATCATCCAGTTGATTGGGGTAATGCCCAGGCAATCTATTATACCAACAACATAATAGCAAGAAATTTAATAGAGTGCAGTTTGATTCATACCACTAGTAATCAAAATACCAACCTACATAAAGGCTTGTACAAACTTGATAATTTCATTTGTCAAGAAATTAGTAAGATAATATCAGGTAAAATGTAATCCAACAAATTGACTTAATGTCGCCCTATATAAGTAGTAGAAACAGTGACCCTTGGCGACTGTGACCTGATGTCGCCCGACCATCGTAAGATAATTGACAATGACCTTCCGCTCTCTTTGGCGACTGTGACCTGATGTCAACCGACCATCGTAAGATAATTGACAATGACCTTCCGCTCTCCTTGGCGACTGTGACCTGATGTCGCCCGACCATCGTAAGATAATTGACAATGACCTTCCGCTCTCTAGGGGGTAATTGGTCGGTATGCTTATTCAAACTGTCCTGGTTCCTTTGTATCATGTATATATTGTCTATGTATTCCTATCACTATGTACTTGTTGCACTGAAGATGTAATATACGAAAGCGCTCTGCTTCGTTAGTTTCTTTTTCCAAGTGGTCTACTTTGCATATATATATATATATATATATATATATATATATATGTGTATATACATATACATATATATGTATATAATATAATATATATATATATACATATACTGTATATATATACATATATATATATGTATATACACATATATATGTATATATATACTCATATATGTATATATATATATATATATATATATATATATATACAGTACATATACATGTAGCCAGCGCTTGAATCTCTGAGGGCAATATTGCGCCAAAGAGATGAATTGCTACAATCCCTCAGGTGATAGTGGAAGTTACAAAAAAGTACAGCATATCCAGTAATTAAAATTCTACAAGAATCTGGTCCTTAGGGGTGTCACTAAAATCCTCTAAAGAGGTGGAGGCCCTTAAATAAGTATAGATCACACTAGAACCCCGATTTCCTTCATTCCTCCACATGGAAGCCCCTATCCCTCCTCCCCCTCCACCAGTTACAGGCCTTCCACGTCATAGCTACGTGTGCATGGCAACCGGACATACGGGCCTCTGTGTCCGTAAAGGCCATGAAGGTGTTACCCTACGTACGATTCTCGCCTCTATATTGCGCCCAGGTGTGGTGATGGGCACAGCTGCTTCATCACCACGATGCAGGCGTGGGGCGCCCAACGTGGGGTGGCCTAAGTATAACTACGAGTAAACTGCTCACGTGCATGGGGTGGGGGTGGGGGTGGGGTGTAGTGGAGGGGCTAAGGAATGACGTCACGTCCACCTGTCTGGGTACGAGGTGACCAAAGGCTTTCAGGCCACGTGACATTATGTGGAAGGGTGGGTGGACTATGCGTACATGGATTTTGGTCGGGTTCATCGTGGAGTGGAATCGGTTATCGGGAGGCCGATGACGTGGACAAGGGTGTTTCCGATTTGTGTCCATCTAATTGCAACATGTAGGATAAGAGTTATGCTCGTAGGTACCCGTCTCTGTGATGTAGTGCTCCTGATCTACCCTACGAGTTTGTTTGTTATGTATTGTTCTGATAGCACACATAAGTAACCATAAAAAACAAGTTATTTATCTGACCATTGGTAATTTCTTGTTTACGCAGACGTGCGCACGCGCACACGCCCGCACGCACACACACACACACACACACACACACACACACACACACACACACACACACACACACACACACACACACACACACACACACACACACACACACACACACACACACACACACACAAATCATTATTTTTTTACAACGGAAAAGAAACTTACAAAGAGCAATTCAGAGCAAGACACGAACAAATCAAAGGAAATTAAAGAAATGATGAGCTCAAAGGAACATATGAAAAAGTTACTTAAACTCTTGACTATCAGAAAAGTACCACGGAGATGAATAACGCTGAAAGGAAAAGTTCCACCCAGGAAAGAAGAGGTTAATGAAAAATGGCAGGTGTGGTAAAGTTTGGTACATGAGAGACACATAGTGAACGGGTGAACATAAAACTAGAAGGAGGAAATTATGCCAACAGTTGTAGTGCTCTGCTATGGATGTGCTTTGTCTTGCTGCATTAATACTGACCCCGGCAGTGGGCGGGGGAAAGGGATGGTCTTTCATCCACGTGGAGTTAAAATAAAAAAGAAACAAGTGGGTGACGGATGGGAGCGGCATTGATAGCGGTGGAGAGCATCCTCCCTTATAAGGGGTAAGATGCCTCTTAGTACATAGATAGATTGTAATGCAATGAACGTTAAATCCATATGGAAATAGTATATATATATTTCTGTACGTCATTATTATCTATGTTACAGAATTTCCTGAAGATGTCTCTTTGTTAGACGAAACGTTGAAATAAATGAATCATTTTGGCAACTTGGTATATGCCCACCCTCTAAATGGCAGAATATTGGTTAGAAAACTGGAGAATACTCACAAGAAGATCAACAACCTCACTAACGCTGTCGATTTTAACAATGCATGCATATATATATATATATGTTGAGACATTCTGACAGGTTGATGTAAGCGGAATAGGAAACACAGGAGTCTTAGTCTTAGTCTTGAAAAAGCATACCTGCGAAACTAGTCAGGAATAAACTCAAGACTAAGACTCCTGTGTTTCCTATTCCGCTTACATCATATATGTATATATATATATATATATATATATATATATATAATATAATTGTGTGTGTGTGTGTGTGTGTGTGTGTGTGTGTGTGTGTGTGTGTGTGTGTGTGTGTGTGTGCGTGTGTGTGTGTGTGTGTGTGTGTGAGTGTGTGTGTGTGTGTGCGTGTGTGTGTGTGTGTGTGTGTGTGTGTGTGTGTGTGTGTGTGTGTGTGTGTGTGTGTGTGTGTGTGTGTGTGTGTGTGTGTGTGTGTGTGCATTTACCTAGTTGGATTATACGGGAAGGGAGCATTGCTCGTGGTGACCCGTCTTTGTATCTCCCAGCATCAAGTTTTTTTCTCAAAATCTTGAATAGTGTTTGCACACACTGTTTCTTTGTCTAATTTGTTCCAAGTATCTATCACTCTGTGTGGGAAGCTGTTTTTTCAGATCTTTTCTATAATTATCTTTTTTTAGTTTCTTTTCGT
>NW_027467727.1:1170000-1172500 GCF_046742065.1 Oratosquilla oratoria
CTAGCCGCGAAAGCATGGTAACTGATGTAGAAGTCGGTGAAACTTTTGCAAATAGCGATCACAGCTTAGTTATATTCAAACTACTAAAAAAAATTAGAATAGATACTTGTGTTTCTAAAATACCCGATTTCAGTAAAGCTCAGTTCATAGGAGCTTCAGCTTACAGATTGGGAGGCAAAATTAAGCGAAAGACGTGTAGAGGAGATGCGGGAAATATTTTAAAATACGCTCACTAGGATGATTCATACTTACATTCCTTTTAAAGACAGACGTCCCCCAAATCAGGCTCGCCCAAAATGGCTCGACAAAGAAACTGAAAAAAAGTATTGCTAAAAATAGACAGGCTTATAAGAAATATAAGTGCTCTGGTACATCTAATGACTATGAAAGGTATGTATTAATACAGAGACATTTAAAAAAGACAATTAAAAAAACAAAAACGACAATACGAAATGAATATCACTGATAAATCCAAAGAGAATCCCAAAGAATTTTATAGTTGCTTTAGAGATAGAAAGGTTGTTAGGAATCACATTGATCCACTATTATCTGCTGACGGTCAACTTGAATATTCATATAAAGGAATGTGTAATATTCTAAACAATTATTTTAGCTCAGTATTCGTAAACAAAACACCTCAAAGTGAACTCCAAAATGAAATCTGTGAAAAGTCTAGGGTAAACTTACTACGGTAAGTATATAAAAAAAAAATTAAAACGTGTATAGAGAAACTCAAAGTTAATAAAACACCAGGGCCTGACGATTGGCATCCAAGAATCTTAAAGGAAATTAAAAATGAGATTGTTGTTCCATTAGAAATTATTTTCAAGAAATCCATCATATCTGGAGATGTCCCAAGAGAATGGAAGCTAGCTAATGTTACTCCCATATTCAAAAAAGGTGACAAAAAAAATAACTATAGGCCTATAAGTTTGACTTCAATCGTAGGGAAAATTATGGAAACTATCATCAGAGATGCTATCGAACATCATTTAGAAAGTAACCGTTTGATAAATGATAGCCAGCATGGTTTCAGACTCTAATCCTATAACACAGTTATCTCGTATTATGACAAAAGAAACAAAATAGATGTAATATATCTAGACTTTGCAAAAGCTTTTGATACCGTCCCCACGAAAGACTACCAACTAAATCAGCTTCACACGGAATAGGTGGTAGCCTATTAAGTTGAACTAGTAATTGGTTGAATGATCTAAAACAGAGAGTCGTTTTAAATGAAAAACTTCTGGATGGAAATTTTTTACAAGTGGAGTTCCTCAGGGTTCCGTTCTTGGGCCACTTCTATTCATAGTATATATAAATGATATACCATGGACTAAAATTCACTGTTTCCAAATTTGCTGATGATACAAAAGTGTGCGGAATGGCAAATAATCATTTAAATCAATTAGATATTCAAGAAGAATTAGATAAATTACAGCAATGGTCTGAAAAGTGGCTAATGAAATTTAACACAAGTAAATACAAGGTAATGCACATAGGTAAAAATAACAGTAAGTACGATTACAAGTTATTTGAAAATTCGTTAACAAAAGTGAATAGTGAAAAAGATCTCGGCGTAATTATCAGTAACGATCTCAAATCATCCAAGCAGTGTATTTCAACCGCTGAGAAAGCAAATAAGATTCTAGGACTGATTGTGTGTGTGTGTGTGTGTGTGTGTGTGTGTGTGTGTGTGTGTGTGTGTGTGTGTGTGTGTGTGTGTGTGTGTGTGTGTGTGTGTGTGTGTGTGTGTGTGTGTGTGTGTGTGTGTGTGTGTGTGTGTGTGTGTGTGTGTGTGTGTGTGTGTGTGTGTGTGTGTGTGTGTGTGTGTGTGTGCGTGTGCGTGTGCGTGTGCGTGTGTATGTGTGTGTGTGTGTGTGTGTGTGTGTGTGTGTGTGTGTGTGTGTGTGTGTGTGTGTGTATGTGTATGTGTGTGTGTGTGTGTGTGTGTGTGTGTGTGTGTGTGTGTGTGTGTGTGTGTGTGTGTGTGTGTGTGTGTGTGTGTGTGTGTGTGTGTGTGTGTGTGTGTGTGTGTGTGTGTGTGTGTGTGTGTGTGTGTGTGTGTGCGTGAACGCCCTCGTAAACCACGTAGACACCGGACACTTACCAGATTGGGAGAAATCCACCGTCTTAGCCATAGGACTACGCAAAAATAAAAGAAAAATCATTGAATCTCTACACATAGCTAATTACAACAACACAAATAAAAGGAGAGGAGACTTAAAGTGAACAAAAATTACATCCACCTATGCCCTCAATGAGCGGAAAAACGATCGATCCGTACCATGCACCAGACCTCCGGACTAAATCTCACAGTTTTCGTTTCAGTTCAAAATTCTATTCTTACATTATTTTATTTCATTTTATTTTGCCACTATTATTTCTTCTTTTCTAGCAATACTATTTTTCTTGCCAAATTGTTATTAAATCATTATTGATTTCCACCATCGTTTGATAATTCCTCTGTCATTGTAACATATGAGTTCCTTTGCACTCG
>NW_027467727.1:1182500-1187500 GCF_046742065.1 Oratosquilla oratoria
TTCCAACTCTTTAGAAAATTCACCTACTCGCAACACCATGACAACATAAAATCTTATTACAGTCATCAAGGATGAAACAATAATACCACTCTTCAATGGTATAAACATCCCTGTACACAATTTCCTCACTAAGGTTCACTCAGAAATACTACGTAGGAATGTCACAGACTACGAAGCAAAGATATCCATCTTAACATCCAAAATAGACAAGCATGACGCATTAGCTGGTGTCATCATTCACTCTGACTTATTTGAGGACACACATTCATTTGATCAATTTGTAGAGCAATTTAAAAAGTAATTTGCTGCTTTTGAGCCACTTGGAGCACTTTCCCCTATACTCTTTGGAAACAACTTACAATCATGCCCCACACACCACCAAAGAAAAGGTAATCAAAATAGCTTCAGTATTTATGATCAAACTCAGAGAAAGCCTAAAGAATTCAGACCAGGTCTCAGACAACACAATTTCATTGGACAACGTAGTCTCCCTCATTGCATACGTTCACCCTCTCTCACAATTACACCCAAACACACTCCAGAAAGCCAGCACCGTTACATTCAAACCAAGTATCACATTAGGCGAATTCTCCAGGAAATTCTCTGACACGGAAGAAGTTATCACTCGGATACAAAATCAGTCAGTACCCATAGCACCCACACACACGATAGCACAGGTCACACGGTTCCCCTCACATAACACAAAATTAAGACAGACATCACGCATACGAGATTGCTCACGACAACGCTCTTCTTCAAGAACACAAATGTTTTGTACATACTACCACAAACGAGGACACCTCGTTAACACGTGTTATCATAGATACCCGTCACAACCGAACTGATACTGCGAGTATCATGGTACATGTTTCCACACAAGTGATCGTTACCGTATGGTGCTAGCCCGGAGACAACACAGACCAGAATCCTCAGACCGCTCTCCTGCTAGAGTTTCACGTAACACATCTTCTGCTAGACATTCACGTAACACATCATCTGCTAGACATTAATGTAACACATCTCCTGCAAGGCATTCATGTAACACATTTCCCTTTAAACTACAGCATACAAAGACTCAGTGCACACCCAGGACAGTTACCCCATATAAAGATATTCAATATTCACCTCTACCAGTACATACCCTGAGTATCCCAGACATGTCTTCTAATCCCTTAACCTTCAATGCTAAGTCTAGTAACACCAAAGGGAAAATATTTCTCGACCCCCCCCCCAGTTAACAACATGTCACTACACAGTTTCCACAAATTCCACACTGAAACAAAACTGGTCAACATTTTGGAACCCCCCGACGTCAACTTTTGTAATGTAGATGGTATACCCTTCCCAATCATTGGTAAATTCTCCCTAGACATTAGCTTCAAAAATGAATGCCCAGCCATTTTAGTTACTACCTACGTAACTGACGTTTATTTTCCTGTTGATATCCTCATAGGCTTAACGTTGATGAAACAACATAATATTATCATTTACCCTGCTCAACATGGCATCCCTTATGCCAATAATTTCCTCTCTACATTACCATCAGCATATTCCCGCAAAGTCAATCATATTAACGTGGATGAGCAGGTAAAATTCTATTTAACACCCACAGTTGAAATTTAATCTGCTTCATCACACGAGAATGAACAGCTGTTAACTCAAATGGCACCGACACACATTCCCATGACTCTAATTCTACTACTTCGCTGATAGCCGTGGACATACGTTCAAAGCGTATTAGACGCACTAACTCCTCCTGTCCCGCATGTCCAAATTAGTAAAACTAAGGACAAAATACCCAGGAAATAACGTTGATCTTTCACCACCTGAGGGCACGTTCTTGCCCATCTTCGAGGATTTTAACACGAAATCCGCCCCAGTCTCGGAAGTGTTATCTACATTCAAACACACTCACACAGTGCTTATCAGCCCAAAGATACTGTTCCCTCGCGATTATACAAAGATACACATACGAGTTTTCCAAGCACAAGATACTGATATAATCTGTATGCCAGAAACTTGCCCTGTTAATGGCCTTTCCCTGATTTTGGCCATCAGCTTTACGTCAAAGAAAAATCATACCTGCATTTTAACTGCCAATGACACTAACACACCCCTCCATCTCGCAGTTGGTATAAACATTTGCGATTTCGAAGTATATCCTTCATGCATAAAAGTCATGGATGACCAATTCCCAACTTCTCAGATTTGTGCCACATTTTCCGACGTGCAAACAGCACAGGAATTCATTGATGCATCACATTTGAGCCAAATTGGTTTACCTGATGCACAAGCAGACTTGCTTGCACTTTGCAACAAGTTCAGACATACCATTGGCACTCAAGGTGAACCCTTTGGAGTCACTAATCTTATTCAGCATCATATACCCCTTCGTGAGAACTCTAAAACATATTACATTCCCGCATACAGATTGCCACACAGCAAACGCATGATTGTAGATAGCTTTATCCAAGACATGATTGCGCAAGACATTATTGAACCCTCCATCAGCGAATGGAACTTCCCCCACTTTGTTGTCCCTAAATGCGATGGTTCCTTCCGCCCTGTAGTAGACTTCAGATGGTTAAATAAACTAAGTAAATCAGATAGACACCCAATTCCTACCTTACAAGATCTCCTCCACTCCGTCGGTGAAAACAATGAAGTGTTCACGACCTTGGTCCTTAAGTCGGGATATTTCCAGATCTCCTTTGCCCCAGAGTCTAGGCCTCTGACAGCCTTTAGCACATCCACATATCACTGTCAATTCAAACAACTCGCCATGGGTCTCGTATCAGCCCCTTCAGTGTTTACATGACTTATGCACACAGTACTTGCAGGTCTCCTATGTCATTCAGTGTATATGTACTTCGATGGCGTGATCATTACTTCCAAATCCGTTAGCAAATATCTACACACTCTACATAATGTCTTCTTACGACTAGAACAGGCAGGTCTCAAACTGAAGCTTAAGAAGTGTTCTTTCCTTCAAAAAGAAATACGCTTCCAAGGGCATGTCCTTAATTCACAAGGAATTTTAACTCTCAGGACAAGGTCAAGGCAGTCATAGATTTTCCCCGCCCTACTTCTGTAGAACACATACGTTCATTCCTTGTTCTGTCAGTTTTTATAGACGTTACATTCAAGGTTACGCTAGTATAGCAGCATCTTTAACTTCACTACTTAAGAAGGACAAACCCTTCATTTGGACACCTGACCAAGAGAAAACCTTTAATGACTTAAAGAAAGCCTTAACCACGGCAACTGTTCTTGCCTTTCCAAACCACAAACTTACTTTCACAATTTACACTGATGCGTCCTACACAGGACTTGGTGCAGTCCTCATGCAACACCACGGCACAAAACTCAGACCAATTGCCTATGCGAGTCGCACACTCAACAAACACGAATGCAAATACCCAGTCACAAACATAGAAGCGTTAACAGTCATTAACGCATTCAAACATTTCAAAGAAATCATCTTTGGTTACGAGATACACATATACACAGATCATCAACCAACCTTACACCTCTTCAAGGGGAAAAAACCTTTCAGGAAAACTTGCCCGCTGGTTCCTTACCACACAAGAGTTCGTGCCCACCTTTCATTTTATCCAAGGAAAAGCGAATCTAGTTGCAGAAGCACAGTCACCATATTACAACTATCACTCACAATCCTCTTTCAGTAAACCATGCGCGCGTTGCCGCAGCACAGAACTCAGACCCTCTTTGGAAACATATCATATACTTCCTCGATTCTGCAGACACAACTGGCACAGAATTTTTTTCTCCTGATATCGACAATTACACGTTAGTGAATGACATTCTGTATCACAAAACAACACTGACAAACATGAACCCAACAGATCAGTGTTTCAACTTGTAGTCCCTACGGAGCTCATTCCAGAAGTTTTAAAGCTTATACATGATTCACCTATTGCTGCACATCCTGGCAAGAAAATGCGTCACACAAGCCAGATTGCACTATTTCTGGTTAACCATGAGGAAAAATATACACGATTACATTGACGCTTGCCACATTTGCGCGATTCACAAAGGTCATATCAGTGGTCATGTTCCAATTCTAATTTACCCTATCCTTTCTAAACAACTCGACACAGTCACTCTTGATCACATACCGGAAACCAATATATCTTTGTCTGTGTGGACTATTTTTCACGATTCTGTGTTTTTTCACCCCTACCAGACAAAACAGCACAACACGTAGCAAAGACACTCATTGACAAACTCATATGCCCCTTCACTACACCCAAAACTCTGATTTCTGACAATGGGACTGAATTCAACAATGAGATTCTTTCGCACATTTGTAATTACTTTCAAATCAAGAAATGCAACACTACTGCTTATCACCCTAGTTCAAATGGCTTAGTTGAACGCCAGAATAGAAAGATTCTCAGTGTTCTACGACATCTTGGTTCTGATCTTCACCCTTCTTGGGATGAACATGCCCCTATGATTCAAGTTTGCATAAATAGTTCCATTAATAAGTCGATATCAGAATCTCTCCATTTTGTCTTCTTTGGCTATGACAAAAGGCTCCCATATGATCTTCTTCTTTCAGAATTACCTCCCATTTACAAGTACAACGATTACGTAAAAATCAAAGTAGCAGATTTCAATAATTTGTTTAAGAGAATACATAATACTCTTCATCTAAAGATGAAATGGTCCGTTTGCATAACAAATCAGGTAGAGCTTGTACCCTTGAAATCGGAGACATTGTTTACACCCTTAACCACACCCCCACCTCGAAGCTCTCCCCTAAATTCTCTGGACACTATCATATCATTGGGCATGAGTCAATGAACAAAGTTAAAGGACTCAGTTTGCACGATCTTACGGAGACTGTCTTGCATAAAGGTCATATCAACAGAGTTCCCCGCGGCATCGACATAGAGACCATTCCTTTACAGAACCACACTATCCCTGCAGTAGAGGACCATCAACAATCCTCTCAACCAAAACCTCCAGTTCCC
>NW_027467727.1:1207500-1208867 GCF_046742065.1 Oratosquilla oratoria
AAAAAAAAAAAAAAAATTATATGAACACAAAAATGATGTAAGACACATAGTAAGACACATAGATACACATAACCACCTTCCGAACTGGGACAATACAATTATAATAAATAAAGGTTCAACAAAGAAATTAAGAAAAACAATAGAAGCAGCCTATATTAATACTAATAATAACATCAACCATACAGATTGTTTTATATGCTTGGCATGAGCTACAAGGTTATTGATTATTGATGAAAACAAACGGACAAATGTTCCAAGTACGACGACCTTTCCTAGGCAGCCTGTGAGGTGACATACATGTGTATAAAATGTCCATGTTGTACTTTTGTGTTATGCTTTGTGATCAAGACCCTAAGGGTCGAAACGTTAAGGCAGTAAAATTCTTCCATTATTCCTCGTATATTTTCTCCGCCTTTAGTTACATACATACATATATATGTATATATATATATATATATATATATATATACATATATATATATGTAATGTGTGTGTGTGTGTGTGTGTGTGTGTGTGTGTGTGTGTGTGTGTGTGTGTGTGTGTGTGTGTGTGTGTGTGTGTGTAGTGTGTGTGTGTGTGTGTGTGTGTTTGTGTGTGTTTGTAGCGTGTGGGTGGGTGTGTTTGGGGTGTGTGGGTTGTGTGTGGTGTGTGTGTGTGTGTGTGCGTGCGTGCGCGTGCGTGTAGATACATATATTACACACACACATCTCACTCACTCTATCTCTCACACTCTATACTAATTGATGTGTATAGATGATATATATATATATATTTATATTTATTATATATTATTTTTATATATGAGTGTGTGTGTGTGCGTGTGCGTGCGTGTATATATATGAATAGATATATGTTTATATATATATATATATATATATATACTTATATATTTATATTATGTTTATATATATATATATATGTATTTATATATGTATATATATCATTATATATATATATATATATATATATATATATATACAGATACAGTATACGCGCCACACACATACACACACAAACACACACACACACACAAACAAAAATCACACTCCTACTCATTTACTGTAGTTATAAAGTTATATTTTTTTATATATGATTTATTGAATTTATGTTTAGATATATAGATATAGATATATTGATATATAGTTTATATTTACCTAAACTTTTCACGTGAAAACCAAGGTTGGAGTTAAAAAGATGGGACGGGGAATAATGTATAGTATGTCGATATGCAAACTGGCATTCCTCTTCAGTAGATACGTCTACTGATGGAGGATTGCTGTTTGACAATCGAAAATATTTCTTTTTAACTCCAACAGTTGTAATTTCACGTGAATTGAAAAATGTGTGATTACATTTTTCATCTGTAA
>NW_027467728.1:5000-12500 GCF_046742065.1 Oratosquilla oratoria
ACACACACACACACACACACACACACACACACACACACACACACACACACACACACAAATGTCGGAGAATCCTATAACTTGTTAAGATCAATAAAAGTAGCAGTCACCTGTTTGGACGAAGAAATTATTTAAAAAATATTAGTCTCACTAATAAGGCCTAGACTGGAATATGTGGCGACATTATAGTCACCCAGTACCAAAAAGAATATGGAGAAGATTGAAGGAATCCAGAGAGCAACCACGAAAATGGCTCCAATACTTTCAAACTTGTCATATGAAGAGAGACTAGCTAAATTGGAGTTAACGACTTTGGAGCAAAGAGGAGACAGGCGACCTACTGACCATCTATAGAATCATGAAGGGCACAGAAATACTCGATATTGAGGACTTGTTAAATTGGGACAAGAGAAACGCAAGAAGAAATGGAAAGAAACTCAAAAAGATAGTTACATAAGAGATCTGAGGAAGAACAGTTTTCCACATAGAGTGGTGGATACTTGGAACAGACTGGGCGAAATAATAGTGTGTGCAAAAGCCATGCACAAATTTAAGAGCAAACTAGACACTGCGAGAAACAAAAGCGGGATACCACGAGCGTAGCTCCCCTTCCCGTAAGATACAGCTAGGTAAACACACACACACACACACATACACATAAGAACATAATATAAGAACATGAGAATGAAGGAGACCGCAAGAGACCATAAGGCCTACACTAGGTAGCTCCGTATTCATCACCACCTGTCATCCCCATCCATAAAGTTGTCTAATCGTTTTTTAAAACAACTGATAGTTTCAGCGCTTACTACATGGTTACTAAGTTTATTCCATTCATCGACCACCCTATTAGTAGACCAATTCTTGCCTATTTCTTTCTTAAATCTAAATTTGTCCAGTTTATACCCATTACTGCGAGTCCTGCTCTGTTGTTTTATTATGATGACCTTGTTTGCATCTCCCTTGTTATAGCCTTTGATTCACTTAAACACTTCTATTAGATCACCCCGCACTCTGCGTCTTTCGAGAGAGTGTAAGTTTAGGTGCCTAAGCCTCTCTTCGTAAGGCAAATTTCTGAGTCCATGTATCATTTTGGTCATTCTTCTCTGTACTCATTCTAGTGAATTTATGTCCATTCTGTAGGACGGAGACCAAAACTGTACCCCCATAGTCAAGGATGGGTCTAACTATCGCAAGATAGAGTTTAAAAATTACCTCTGCACTTCTATTCGTTACAGTCCTAGCAATGGAACCTAATGCTCTGTTAGCTTTATTTCGGGCGCTAATGCACTGGTTCTTGGTTTAAAGGTCCGGACTCACCAGAACTCCCAAGTCCCTCTCGCACTCAGATTTTTCTAAAAACGTGTTATCTAAAATGTATCTATTTTTGGGGTTATGTAGCCCTACGTTTAACACGCTACACTTCGAGATATTGAAGTTCATTTGCCATTTCACCGACCAAGTTAACGATTTATTAAGATCATCCTGCAGAATCTCTGCGTCGTCTCCTGACCTAATTAGGCGTCCTATTTTAGTGTTGTCTGCAAACTTACCAACATCACTATTTATCCCATCGTCTAAGTCATTTATGTACATAATGAACAACAAGGGACCCAAAACCGAGCCCTGGGGGACCCCGCTAGTAATATCGCCCCACCTAGATTTAATTTCATTTATGGTGACCCGCTGTTTTCTGTTACTAATCCAAGCTCTAATCCATTCTAACACTTTTCCTCCTATGCCATGGGCTTTGATTTTATTTAGTAGTCTCTGGTGAGGCACCTTGTCGAACGCTTTGCTAAAGTCAAGGTAAATAACATCGTAATTTTCATTGTTATCTGACGCCTTATATACTTTAGTGTAAAAGGATAGAAGATAAGTCACACATGACTTACCCTTGGAGAAACCATGCTGTGAATCACGAATTAAATTATGCCCTTCGATGTGTTCTCTGAGTCTATTTACTATTATTGATTCAAGCATTTTTCCTATAACCGATGCCAAACTGATTGGCCTGTAGTTGCATATGGACGATCTATCTCCCTTCTTAAAAACAGGAACAACGTTTGCCTACCTCCGAGCAGTTGGCACAAAACCAGTGTCTACCGATTTATTGAATATTTCAGTTAACTGGTCGCAGATTTCAAATTTACACTCCTTAAGCATTCTTGGAAAAATTTCGTCTGGACCCGGGAGATTTTGTAGCTTTAAGTCTGTCAATCTGCTTGACTACTTCTTCTTTACTAATGCTGATATTAGATAGACTACTTTCTTCATCCCCTCTGTAAATCGGATCGCAGTCAGGTACTTTATCTAACCTTTCATTAGTAAACACCGATAGAAAATAATTGTTAAACTCCTCACTCATTTTTTCCTCCGATTCTATCATGTCATTTTCATCGTTTTTAATTGGTACAATTCTTTCTTTATTTTTTGTTCTATAGAGGTGAAAGAAACCCTTTGGGTTGAATTTTGCTTGACTGGCCACCATGATTTCATAATTACGTTTTGCTGTACGTGTATTCCTTTTAACCAGCTTTGCCATTTCATTATATCTTGATCTAAGGTGTGATTCCCCGTTTTTTATTTTTACGTAAAGTCCTCTTTTCATTTCGATCTCATGTTTCAATCTGTCCGTCATCCATTTGGGAGTATTACTATTTTTCCGTATTGACTTTAGGGGGATAAATGTGTTTTGTGCATTAATAATCATATCAGTTAGATTACTATACATTTCTTCTAAATCGCTGACCTGATTGTTGGGCTCTCGCCCCCAAATGACCTGACCTAAGGTATGCATATTACCCTCCGTGACCCGGCTCTTGGTACCGACCTGACTCTCAGCTCCGCTACGAGAAACGACAATGTCTGAAACGTCCGCATGACATTTCGTATTCAATTTCAAATAGGTTTTTATATTGTCAAAGTTTGCTTTCCTGAAGTCTGGTGCTTGAACGTTATTCGTACTTTTTAATTTTTCCTAAATAACATTAAATCTTATTTCTTGATGATCGCTAGAGCCTAGACTATCTCCCACTATTACACTGCTAATTTGGTGCTCATTATTTGTTAAAATTAAGTCAAGGGTATTTTGTCCCCTCGTAGGATCGGTAATCACTTGTTTTAGGAAATTATCCTGTACCTCATCTAGGAATTTCTTCGCTTCATGAATAACTGTGTACTACAAATAAATACAAAGAATGTGTGTTTTTGTTGTTTCTGTAACCTACAAATATATTAATAATGTGTTTATTCAAGTTCAGAGTAACAAAATCCCAAAATAGACAAGACTTTCCCAGTGTCCAGGATCCTAGCAACCCTATTACCATTATTTCCGAAGGGAAAAAATATGTTTAACTAACGCGATTTTGATTAACACGAGGTCTCCAGGAACGTAACCCTCGCGTTGAGAGTTGACTGTATATATATATATTATATATACATAAATATATATATATACATATATATATATTATATATATATATACATATATATACATATACATATACATATATGTATATACATATATGCTAATAAGATATTACATCTTCAGTGTAAAAAGTAATATGTACTTTTTGCACTGAAGATGTACAGGTATACGAAAGCGCTCTGCTTCGTTAGTTTCTTTTTCCTAAGTGGTCTACTTTATGTATATTTTATTTTTGTGAACACACGCACCCGTGTTCTTATTAGCATATATATATATATATATATATATATATATATATTATATATATATATATATATATATAAAGATTCAACTATACGAATGCATTTAGCGCTTTATGTATATTACATTTACAGTGTAAAAAGTACATAGTACTTTTTGCCTTTGAAGATGTAATATACGAAAGCGCTCTGCTTCGTTAGTTTCTTTTTCCATGGTCTACTTTGTATATATATATATATATATATATATATTGATATATATATATATACATATATAATATATATATATATATATATATATATATATATATATATATATACATATATATGTATATATATGTATATATATATATATATATAAATATATATATGTATATATATATGTATATATATATATATGTATATATATGCTAGACAACCCGTGACCCGTTGGGTCAAATAAAATTTTAAATGATACGTTGTTAATAAAATGGTCAATAAAATCTTTATTAAGACATTGCTCTTATATTTACAACATTCTTTGTACAATTTGAATTATTCAAAACCACTTTAATATTTCCCTTTGCTTAACTCTACTCAGCGCAACATATAATTGTCCACGCTGTACCATAATGAATCTTTCTGTCTACCAAAATATGCATTCATTCTGCTCTGGAAGTGTATCTTCAACCCATTGTTAACATGTCATATCACGATCTTTTTAAAGCAGGTTAATATTAACTTAAGACTTACCAGTTTTGTGCGGTCCTCGTGTTCTCTCGAAGGAGAGTAAACTAGATACAGGCGTTCTCAAGAAATTAAATAAAGAGAGCCTCCTTAATTATGCTTATGTTATGGCACGTCTCGTCATCCCACTCCCACTCCCACTTATTATCATTATCATTCAGGGAGTCCCATGGGACTTGAGCGAGTAGCAACGTTTATAAATATAAACTTTATGATTGATATACTACGTCACTATCACCGTATAGTATAAATCACAGAAAATAAGTTTCTATATCAAATTAAGTATAATTTAGAGCTCTTACTATTCAGTAGACAAAGGCAGTGACTTGATTAGTTATAAGAAGTGAAATGCAGAAAATTGTGACGTCATGTCATCGTTGCTTGGAACACTACGCATATGATTCATACGGTTCGTGATATTTTAATAAACTCATTATGCCTCATAGATGCTAATTCAGGAGTTGACTATACTTTTAAATACTGAATATGAAAATTTTATAAGTATATATAAATAGATGTATATATATATATATATATATATATGTATATAAGTATATATAAATTTATGTATATATATATATATATATATATATGTATGTGTATGTTGAGTCAAATAAAATTTTGAATGATACGTTGTTATAAGAAATGAAATGCAGAAGATTGTGACGACATGTCGTCGTTGCTTGGGATACTACGCATGTCTCTTCTTCTGATTGCCTGGTCCTCAGTCGTCACGTCCTATCTCTTCTTCTGTTCACTTCTTTTGCTTGGCTGGTCCCCAGTTGTCACGTCATATCTCTTCTTCTGATTGGCTGGCCCTCAGTCGTGACGTCATATCTCTTCTTCTGATTGGCTGGGTGACGGTTTCAAGCAAGCAAGATGATAAATAAGATTATCAGAATTTTATAAGTATATAGATATATATATTTCAACGACTTTGCCTGTTTATTCAAATCCTTAAAAGCAGAGTTAAGCAGTTTATCAGTTCTTAAAGTAAACTTTGTGAAAACTATATGGTAAGAGGGAATGTACAAATATGTGGGAAACTAGTATAGATGTATATTCAGTGTGCATATACTTAGCGTAAAATGAAATATATTCCAAAGAATAATTAAGGAGGAAATTTGGTAAATGATAGTAAGAGGAGGGTATGATGTTCTTACTCGATAAAGAAGACTGTGTGTGGACTGAAGCGTTCAATAGTTTGCTAGTCCTTAGGATGGTAAATGAAATATGACGCTATATGTGAAAGGTGGCTGAAAAGTGTAGCATGTGATGTGATATACCAATAAGAAGCTTGGCGAGTGTTAAAGCATAAAAAAATGATAAAACGGCACGGCAAAGAAGAGGTCAGGAGTATATAATTCATTGGCATTACGAGAAAGGGTTGCATTTAGAATTGATGAAGGGTATTGAGTAGGGGGGCGATAGGGAGGCAGGTGGTGTACCTCATCCGCCACCTTCGTCCTCTTACTTTTGTTTCGTACGTCTCTTAAATGTTCACCACTGTCTGTCTTTTACCACTTCTTTTTCTGTGTTAGTTCACAGATTTTAATCAGTAGGCCCTGTGCCTACGAGTATTCCTCTTTTTCAACTTCCATATAGTGTACTTCATTCAAGGGGGAATTAAACTGGTGATGACTTTTCTTATATTTTCTTCTTCAAAATTCTACACTTGCCTCTCTCTGTGTCATTCAAGGAATCCCATGAACATGTCATAACACTTCTAAGGGAAAAGAATTTAACATGAAGAACCTTTTAGCAATTCCTTACCATGAAATTTTTTTTCACCCTCCCTCAAATATTTAAAAGCTTTGGTATTCAGATGATATTTAATAACATCAATACTGTTAAGAACTGTCTAATTAAAAACTCTTCTAAAGACAACGAAGGATGTATCTAGAGCATACCTTGTAAAGTATGTGATTTTGAGTACATAGGCCAAACAGGAAAAGTCTTAAGCAAAAGGATTAGTCAGCATATATATAAAATGAGAACGAGTCAATTGTCAAGTAGACTTTTCGTCCATTAAAAAGAGTTTGCCTATAATATTGATGGCCAAAGGACAAAAGTTATTGCATCTTGTCACAAAAATTAAGAAAAAAACATAATTGAATTATATTACATCAAAAATGATTTTGAAAATAATATGCATTTGAGCTTAGGTATAAGTCAGATAACTTTATTATTAAAATGACGGTAAATAATTCTTATGTACGTTAAGTTGTCTGGAGTCGAGTAACATGGGACCTTTCCCAATTCCTCTGCCACCATATATATATTACGACCTTTGGTCATTTTCTGTTTTCTTTGTACCCTCATGATGTCTTGAGTAGACGAAAGCCTTCGGTATTCATTTCTTTTATTTTCCAAGTGGTTTCTACATGTATTGTTATCACGTGTGTTTAGTGATTTTTGTTTATATATATATATATATATATATATATATATACATACATATATATATATATATATATACACGCATACGCGCACGTACCCATACACACAGAAATGCATGCAAACACACACACACATACATACATACGCACACACACACACACACACACACACACACACACACACACACACACACACACACACACACACACACACACACACACACACACACACACACACACACACACACACACACACACATATATATATATATATATATATATATATGCCTTTAGAAAATAAGGTTCTCCAGCTCCAGCCAACAGGACTAAGCCCGGTGGCCGACACCATCACTCCCATATTGCGTGGCGCAGGAAAGCAGTTGCCACTAGAAAGATCCGATGCAGGAAGTTGCTAAACGGAACCTCGCTGGTGGAGGTCATGCAGCAGGGTCCCTCACAGGCGTCTTATTCGACGCTAGCTACGCAAGGTCTCCTGAAAAAATATCAAAGGATCAGATGCAAACCGCTGGCTCGAGTTGACGTAGAGTGAGTCAGAGCTACTCAATTTTCCACGATTTCAGCGATGTTCTATTTAGCAACCTCCTATATTGGAGTGGTAGTATCGGCCGCCGGGCTTAGTCCTGTTGGCTGGAGCTGGAAAACCTTATTTTCTACAGGCATGCGAGAAAGATCCCCGCCCAGCTGGAGC
>NW_027467728.1:17500-22500 GCF_046742065.1 Oratosquilla oratoria
GGGATTTTAGTTTTAGTGCCGAGATAACCCCCTTTACCTCCTCCAAAACTATGGGGCAGATAAGGGATCATCTTCATCTAACTGAGAGAGATCAACAGTCTCGTCGGGAATGAGGTCACTACAGCTGTTCATAAATGAGTTAACACTGTGCAAGGTGCTAAAGCAATGTGGTCCTTGCACAGGATGGGGCTTAAAGACCTCACTCCATGCTGACGCCAGAAGGTCAGCTTGGTGTTGGGGGAGTGTGCAGAGTGGTTAAGATGGTTGATGACCTTGGGTGGTGGCACAGAGCACTCCTCCAGCTCACGTTTGAGGGTCCTCCAGAACTTGGAAGGGTCCTTCTCACAGGCGCCGGAGAGCGAGGCCATCAGTTGCTCCTCTTCTCGATGTGAATCGATGTAGAGGGACTTCCTCAGGCTACTCTGTAGCCAGTGCATGTCTCTTAGGATGGCTACACGGGCCTCTAGGGGTGCTTGTAATAGATCTGTAGATCTGTTTTGTAGTGCAATGCGTAGTCTGTTAGTGCGCATAGAAGCGGTGAACGTGGCAATCTTTCGGTGCTTTGTTCTAGGAATGTGCTTTTTTACAGCGTTTTTGACAAACTTTGTAAGTGAGCGCCATTCCTGCTCTATCGCCGCTTGTGGAGTGTTGTCCATGTTTGTGTTGGTGTATGTCGAGAGAGTGTTTTTGAAGCCTTCCCAGTCGGCCTGACTGTAACGTAACCGAGGCTCACTGGGGATAAGGATGGGTGAGGTGGAGATGCGAAGGATTAAGGGTATGTGGTCTGAGAGGGTGGGGGCACCGGGTGAGATAGTGGAGTTGAGGAAGAAAGCTCGGCTGTTGGAGAACACCAGGTCGGGCTTTCCCTACATTCCTTGGGCTATGAATGTGGGAAAGTCCGGACCTAGGAACTTCAGCCGGTGAAGTATAGTAAGAGAGTGTAGTTGCCGACTCACTGAGCTGCTGTTGTGCGTTCCAGGGCTCCAAGCAGCATGACTGCAGTTGAAATCGCCAATGAAGAAGGTTGGGATTTTGTATGACATCACCTTGGCAATGTCAACAAAGGGGAGGAAGGGGATACGGGGAGGGCGGTAGAGGGTACAGAGGAGGATGGGACCGCGAGTGGTGCTTAACTTGATCGCGAGCATCTGCTCATAATGAAATTGATCAAGTATAGTTGCCTGGAGGGACTTCCTGGCCAAAATACAGACGCCCGAGTGCAAAGCAAGACCCCGACTCCAAGTATTGAAGCCTTGAATCTTGGGAAGAGAGTCGGGGGCTGGATCACCCATCGAAGTCAAACAAATGACATCAGGACCGTGTCTGGCAATTTCTAACAAGGTGCTGGTCCTTTGTGGGGCCCAGTGACGGACGTTCTGGTAGAACACACGTAAATCCAATCTATCCATAGGAATAGTTGTCTTTAGTGAGTCCTACTAGTTGGAGGGAGTTTTAAGAGGAAGCTTAGTTAGCCTTAGGGGCTTGGAGGGTAAGCACTTCGCTGTCGAAGGAGGAGGAGGATGCACTACCACTAGACTGGACAGTGTCTGGAATAGTGCTGGTGAAGGGGATTATGTCCCGCAGCGTCTCCTTTGTGAGTTTCGTCAGGTTCAACTTAGGCCTCCCAGTCGAGCTGGCTCGTGGTATGGCCACACGGCGCGGGAGCTCGGAGGAGGATTTGTTTGCCCCTGACGAGGAGGAGCGGGGGCTTAGGATTGGGGAGCGTGAACGGTTGCTACGTTGGTAGGATTCATGTCTGTATGCCCTGGACTTGGGGCGTGATAGCCTGGGGTTAGGTTTAGGTTCTTGCGCAGCCTTCTTGGGGCAGGTGGAGGAGGAGGAGGAGGAAGAGGAGGAGGTGGGGGAGGAGGAGGAGGAGGAGGAGGAGGAGGAGGAGGAGGAGGAGGGAGGGGGTGTGGAAACAGAGGGAGGGGGTGTGGAAACAGAGGGAGCGGTGGTGGGAGGGGTAGGGGCTGGGTGAGGATAGGATGGGTTGTTGGGACCAAAGGGAATAGCCTCTAGGACGTGAGGTGGAATGGGGAAGGTAGGTAAGCCCAGGTGAGTGAGTGCTGTGGACAGCACTTCCTGCACCTGCTCCTTGCTCTTGGACATGAGCATTGCCGAATAGACAATACTCAGAGCAAGTACTTGAGCGTCCCTCGCCTGGTTGCACCTTTCGTCTCCAGAAGGACACTGGAGATTACCAGCTGCCTCCCTTTCCAGGGTGCTGCCGATAATTGATGCAACCATGCTAGGGACTTCGGTACAGGTGGAGGGCCTGCTCGCATCCTGGCGAGAACGCTTGGACTTCGTCCTCTGCGTCCGCTGCTCCTTGGGGGCGCAAGAAGGCTCCTGGTCAGGGGCGGCAGCTGGGGAGCTAGCCCTCCTCTTTACACCTGGGTGGGTTCTGGGTTTGGGGGTGGGGGGTTGAGGGATTTTGCCTTGGGATGGGGAGGAGGGAGTGGGGGTGGAGGAGGAGGAGGAGGAGGAGGAGGAGGAGGAGGGGGAGGAGGAGGAGGAGGAGGAGGAGGAGGAGGGGGTTTTGGTTTTAGGACGAGGATTAGAGGGTTGCGCAGGTTGGGGGCGGGTGTTGGGAGCTGACCTAGCCACCGGTTGAGCAGGCTGCGCTGTGTCAGCCGCCTTTCTCCTTTCCGGGCAGGAATTGGAGATGGCGCTGTGGGTTCCCCCACATAGGAGACACTTGAGTCTCGCTGCCTCGCATTCTCTATACCGATGTCCGTCGGTAGCACACTTGGAGCATCTAGTCAGATTGGGTTGAGGACAGGATCGGGATTCATGTTGGAGGGAGTAACATATCAGGCATTGCCTGACTTGGATATTTTTGAATTCTCTAATAGAGGATGGGGGCAGATATAGGAAACTAATCTTGAGTCCTACCCCGAGAATCTTCTCAAGGTCGGACCTAGATTTAAGGGAAATCCTGACGAAATCAGTGCCCGGAGGCCGGAAGGCATCGACAAAGTCAACATCCGAGTTCCTCTCCCTTAGGTCACACAGAATGGCTTCCTTATCCCCGATCTTGTCAAGGACCATCCTACCCACGTACATGGACGCTCTGACATGAGCGTAGGTGGGTGTGACCCTACGGGGAGAGAAACCCAGCTTCTCCAGCCTGATCACAGTCCTCTTATCGAAGCAGGCATCGAGACTATCCTGATCCATCAAGTGGAACAGGACATTTGCCCCTTCCGTCTGGGCAAAGCGCACAGGAGCACTGCCTATCACACCGCTTAATTGGTTGGCATCGTCCACAAGCGAGATGCCATCCGGGCGTGAGTTGCCTCTCACAAAAACCACTTGATAGTTGGTTCTCATGATGAGGGCGCTTGACGGTAAGTTCTACGAGAGTTAGACACGTCAGGGAAGGAGAGAAAGAGGAAGAGCAGAAGCACCTACGAAGAAGACGGTCAAGACACGAATTTCCTTAAGGCGCTAAAAGAGGATACAGAAGGCGGGCAATGTCGATGTGCACTGGTTATAACCAAGTCGAAGACTAAATGTGTAGTGTTATTTCTCTTTTCTCTTTTCTACGAAGGCAAGACTCTGAAAACAGAGAGCGATTACGTGACTTCGGAAGTGTTGTGTATGTAAAGTACTAAGTATCAATGGATATTAAGCACTTGTGTTAACTGTAATCTAGATGCAGGCACAGCTAAATGTGTAGTGTTCTTTCTCTTTTCTGCGAAGGCAAGACTCTGAAAACAGAGAACGATTACGTGACTTCGGAAGTGTTGTGTAAGTAAAGTACACCACTGAGTATCAATGGATATTAAGCACTTTTGTGTCTGTGTTTACCCTGAGATTTCTGTACTTACGGAGAGTAGGCGTTGCTGTTGAGTCAGTTGGCCGGTTAGACTCAAGGGGCGATGCTAGGGGCGATGCTAGGGGCGATGCTAGGGGCGATTAGCGAGTAGCTGGAGCTGGAGCGGAGACGTCCGAGTTCTGCGAGCGCTGAGTTGAATCTGTCAAGGCACTTACTTGCTTCTATCAATTTATATTTTACCTCCACCTCCACTCCTCCATTTCCCACCACATTCGCATCCAAGTATCTAAAGATATTCACTTCCTCCAATCTCTCTCCCTTATTACTCGACTTCCAGTTTGCTACCATGCTCTCCCCTTGTACATCTCATCACCTTTTACCCACATATATCTTCAACTCCTTCTTTCGCACATCTTCCCATACTCCGTCCTAACTTTCTTAATCCCTCCTCTGATCCTGCCACAAGTACAGTGCCGTCAGAAAAACAACAACTGGCTTATCTCCCACTTTTCTCCATTTTCTTTAACCATCTCCAATCCTTGGCCAATTATCTTTGCATTTACCTCTCGCACCACCCCATCCATGTATAAATTGAACAGCCAAGGTGACATAACACACCCCTGATGAAATCTCACCTTTATCTCAAACCATTCACTTTCTCCATTTCTAATTTAACACAGGCTCTACTACTCTCGTAAAATTCATTGACTGCTCTTAACAGCTTTCCTCCTATCCCATATATCTGCAATACCTCCCAAAGTGCCTTCCTGTCTACCATCTCATAAGCCTTTTTCAAATTCATAAAGGCCCAAAAAGCATCCTTACCTTTTCCTAAAGCTTTCTCACATATCTGTCTTACCACAAAGATCCGATCCACGCAACTCCTACCTATCCCAAACCTACAATGTTCTTTACCAATTACTCCCTCTTTTCCTTTCCTAATCCTCTCAACAAAAAGCCTCCCACAAACCTTCCTAACTACACTCAACAAAATGATCCCTCTGACACTACTACACTCACATTTTTTCCCTTTTCCCTTGTAAAATGGAACTATACAGGCACTCCTACAGTCCTCCGGCACCCTACCCTCTCTTAGACAAACATTAAACAACCGCACCAGCCAGTCCACCATCACTGTACCTCCCTTGTTTAGACACTCCGCATGGCACCCATCCAACCTAGGTGCCTTACCTGCTCTCATCATTTCAATAACTGC
>NW_027467728.1:37500-42500 GCF_046742065.1 Oratosquilla oratoria
TTCTAGAAAATATTTATGCAAAAGGTACCGCTGTAATAAGGCTACATATAGATGCCGAAAAGATAAAGATCGAGAAAGGCGTGCGGTAATGCGATACAATTTCTCATTTGAGAAAGAGCAGAAGACCTGGAAGATATGTTGAGCGATTTGAACAAGGAAAGTCTCAAAGTAGGTTTAAAGATTAGTAGTTTTTCAAAGATGAGTAAGAGTAAAACTAAAATAATGTTCAGCAACAAAGTTCAAAATATAATCGATTATAATCGTTGGTGAGAGTGTAAGAGGCCGGTAGATAGAGGTAGACTTTTAGGTAGATCGAGGGGTAGGTGAAAAGATATGTAAATTTTACCCAGTTGTTATGATACAATGGCCGACGGTAAGTTGCTGAATTGTTTATTCTAGCTTACCGTCTTATGTTTATAAACATTGGTTGGAGCGGCGATCAAAGGTGCTGATGTGACTAATATGTAAACACAGAACTCGTTCTGATTGCGACAAATTGCTTGCGTAAACAATATTGCTTGAGACAGTATAACAGTCTGATTGGCGAAAAGGGTGGAGGAGGAGAAAAATTATTGGTGCATGGAGGTAAAGTCACACCCTAAAAGGCTGACACTTATTTGTAACGTTCAAAGTTATTGGATGAATTAAATAGTGACGTCGGAGCGGACTTGGCTGGGTGGATGTAAGAGGATCCCAGGTGAGAGTCCTTGTTGTACCTTATCTAAAAGCGATGTAGAGAATTACTGAAGAAGAAAATCAAGAAAATTTAGACCAGTTTGCTTACCCCATCCAGAAACATTATTAACTTGTTACAGAAGATATAGTGGAACATAATTAAAGAGAAAGACAAGGCATGGGGTCTACAGAAGACAAATCTTACTAAGTGTTAGTGCCAACGAAGCTAACAGTGGCGGCAGCTAGGGATGAACTTCCTCCGAAGAGAATACAAGGCTGGTGCATGCAGCAAACTACAAGACTGAGGCAAGATAAGTCGACGGGTACACAAATCTACAGTGCACACAACCATAACCACGCGGTGCACAATCACAACCACGCGTATGCTGAATCCAAGGGAGGACAAGACGAGGAACGAGGGGTCTACAACACTGCGAGTAATTACTACGAGGGAATAAGGCGGTCTTCAAGGCATTGAGCGACGAGGCTGATAAACGACGATGCTGACGAACGACGAGGCTGACGAGGGACGCCGAGGTTGACGTACGCAAGGAAGACTACGTGGAGACAGTCAAGTCAAATCAACTACTGAAGGTATATAATGACGTAGACAGTTGACTTATGACCTTTTCTAATGATGATATCTTCTCTCTTTGCGTAGTTTCTTAGCGGCTTCCCGTAGCGGTTAGGTCAAGATCTTACTTGAGAAAGAGCTTCGCTGACGACCCGCTTCTCCTACAAGCTCGTTAATGACGGTGGGAGTAAGGTCAACCTTACCCTCATGCTGGAGTTTTTGGAAGCAGTCAACAAGTATTTCAGTTTCAATTCTTTTAGATTCCAGATGTGGTTTCCTCATATAGAGGCATTTAAGACCTAAATTTAGGAGCGTCTTCTGTGAGTCCGTCAGATGAAAATTGGCCAGGTTGACGTAACCATGCCGATATATACAGTAGGCATACATGTTTTATTCTGTGTACCAAAAATGTTCTTTACCCAGTAGCGGAAGTAGAAAGATTATGGACACAGGATTTTCTTTAAGATATTGTATTACCTGTTCTGTCTTCTTTGAAATACCATTCTGGTAGGCAATTTTATTCAGCTGAGGGGTCCCGAAATCTTGATAGCGATCAGTTGCAGCAGTTACTCACAGGAATTACCCAATCCACCTCTACCTCAAAAAACCGAAGAGACTACCTGACCTAACACAGTTCCAACAGCTTTTAGCAGTAGACCACAGTTGCGGCTGCTCCACACGTCCCCATCAGCCCACGAAGACTTCAAGACCAGCTCTGGTTCAAGGAAGGACCAGGTACAGCTGTCAGACTGCACCGGTTATGGCAATGTTCCAGTAAGCTGGCCCATCAGCCCTCGAGGATTGGCAAAGGCGTCCAAAATAGCCGCTCCACAATGACTTCAAGGTTAGCTCTGGTTCAAAGAAGGACCAGGTACAGTTGATAAACTGCCCCGGTTATGGCAATGTCCCAGTATACTAACCCACCAGCCTTTGAGGATTGGCGAAGACGTCAGCCGCTCCACGAAGACTTCAAGACCAGCTCTGGTTCAAAGAAGGGCCTGATACAGCCGACAGACTGCACCGGTTATGGCAATGTTCCAGTATGCTAGCCCATCCGCCCTCGAGAACTGACGAAGACGTCCAAAACACCCGCTCCCGGGCTTCCCATCTCACTGTGAATGAGGATCCTATCCTTGAATCTTTCTTCATCTTTTTCAAGACCAGAACTCTTTCTCCGACGACTTTGGCTAGTTTTAACGGAGAGACTCGCAATTGTGTAGATTTTTAAAAATTTTCATACACATTTTTCAGTTATAACAAGCGACCTTCGGTGGTGACTAATGTCACCGCTTTGGCCTGCGGCGATAGGAGCTCGCTTCGCTCGCAGTTTAGCTGGTAAATTAAGATACTCTTCCCTTGAGCCAGAATATTTGTAATCAGGGTTGTCCTTTAATAGCTCACCAAACTTTCGAACTATACGTTCGAAATCATTTATCATAGCTATTCTAGGTTTTAACCTTTTTATGTTTTTGTACAATTTTGGAAATAATTTCATATGTTCATCTTTAAGGCCACGGGACAATATCTTATTACGATAAACCTCTTGTCTTTCTATTCCCTTTGTTTTAGTGACCCATATCCAATAATGCCTCTGTCGTTTTCTCTCCAAAGCTAAAGCTGATTTGCCGTCGTTGGACATGTTGTAGTAGCAAGACAACCAAATTCTATGACAGCTATACGCTTTTTCTTCAATGTCTTCTTTATTAGCTGGTAAACTAAGATACTCTTCCCTTGAGCCAGAATATTTGTAATCAGGATTGTCCTTTAATAGCTCACCAAACTTTCGAACTATACGTTCGAAATCATTTATCATAGCTATTCTAGGTTTTAACCTTTTTATGTTTTAGTACAATTTTGGAAATAATTCCATATGTTCATCTTTAAGGCCACGGGACAATATCTTATACGCCCATTCTTCAAAATGTCGGGAAACATAGTTACCTCGATCAATTCTGTTGGCTCGGCCGGGGGCTTGGCTGCGCAAACAGCGGCCCACGGCCGCAGCTTTCCGCGCTCAAATCCCTCGTTTTCCCCTTCGGCCTCGGGGCGAAACCCCAACACGGGATCCCCAGCACGAAGAAGAAAGCGAAGAAGAACGCGAAGAAGAACGCGAGGAAGAAGAACGCGAAGAAGAACACGAAGAAGAACGCGAAGAAGAACACGAAGTAGAATGAGAAGAAGAATGCGAAGAAGAACGCGAAGAAGAACGCGAAGAAGAAGAACGCGAGGAAGAAGAACGCGAAGAAGAACGCGAAGAAGAACGCGAAGAAGAACGCGAAGAAGAACGCGAAGAAGAACGCGAAGAAGAAGAACGCGAAGAAGAACGCAAAGAAGAATGCGAAGAAGAACGCGAAGAAAAACGCGAAGAAGAACGCGAGGAAGAAGAAGAACGCGAAGAAGAAGAAGAAGAAGAAGAAGAAGAAGAAGAAGAAGAAGAAGAAAGATGAGAAGAAGAAGAAGAAGAAGAAGAAGAAGAAGAAGAAGAAGAAGAAGAAGAAGAAGAAGAACGCGAAGAAGAAGAAGAACGCGAAGAAGAAGAACGCGAAGAAGAACGCAAAGAAGAATGCGAAGAAGAACGCGAAGAAAAACGCGAAGAAGAACGCGAGGAAGAAGAAGAACGCGAAGAAGAAGAAGAAGAAGAAGAACGCGAAGAAGAACGCAAAGAAGAATGCGAAGAAGAGCGCGAAGAAGAACGCGAAGAAAAACGCGAAGAACGCGAGGAAGAAGAAAAAGAAGAAGAAGAAGAAGAAGAAGAAGAAGAAGAAGAAGAAGAAGACAATATCTTATACGCCCATTCTTCAAAATGTCGGGAAACATAGTATCTCCATCAATTCTGTTGGCTCGGCCAAAACTGACAAAAGTTCCAAATTGAGTGAAGTTTATTTTTGATTATATATAGATAAAAACTTGAAAACATGTTCTAGCTCCTTGGGGGGGGGGTAAAATAAATTTATTATTTGCTGAAGATTTAGGCCGATTTTTGGCCTTTGGGAACCAATCTTTTATGTTCTTCGTGGTCCTTATTATCATAGCCCATGTTCCATTCGGTTTTTTAATGAAGATAACTCCGAATGTATACTCCCGAACTTTTATTGCGACGCACCTCACTTTCTACGAAACAGAGAATATCACCCATTCATCTGACTGTAGAAGTTCCTGTAAGGTGATTTTTTCGGGTAATTTTCCCTACTTACGCCAAGAGCCTCTACACACGTGTCGGAATACTTCGTTATCCGTGGCACCCATGCGGTCAGTGCATCGCCACGGTTTTAGTGCCTTCCGGGGTGGGCAGCCCCTCGGGATGCCGTTCCCACACGGCTCTTCTTCATTATTCTTCTCCTCTTTAGTCGTCTCGCTGGGCATCTGATTCCGGTTTTCCTGGTCTTTATACCGGATAACTCTGTAAATAGACGGAAATGGTCTAATTTCTTTCTCGATATCGACTTCTTTTGGAGGTTCCGGGGGATCCGTCAGGTCTATTAGGTTCTCTTTTGGAACCTTACACTCTTGAGGCTTGCATACACGTCTGCTGGAACTGCAGAAGTGTGCAACGTCGGAGGGGCATTTCGCCGCCTCTAGCTCCTGTGGGGACACGTCCATTACATGCTCTTTCGGACGCGACTCTTGTAGACGTCGACGGAGGAATTCCCGTTCGGACGCTCACTATTCGTTTCGAGTCTCCAAGTCCCTTACTCGCTATTCCAGGCGCGTTTTCTCTTCTTTCCAATCGCAGCAGACTTCTTTGTTCATG
>NW_027467728.1:52500-57500 GCF_046742065.1 Oratosquilla oratoria
AAGAGATGAACAGTTACACACTACTAGAGCTGATAAAAGCAATTGCATTGTCATTTTTAACAAATTAGATTACATTGAAAAAATGGGAACATTATTGGGAGATTGTGAAACATGTACAAAACTTACTAGAAACCCGTTGGAATTTGTAAATTGTGAGTTTAATCGTAATGTTAAAATATTTTGAAAGGGCGTGAAGATCTGATAAAACATTTTTCTTCTTTGTCCCCTTCCTTGCCCTACATGTATGGATTGATTAAAATCCATAAACCTGTTTATCCAGTTAGACCCATCATCAGTTCCACAGGATCCGTCACTTACAATTTATCCAAATGGCTTGTTACTATTTTGAGTCCTTTAGTGGGTACAATATCTTTCCCCATGTCACAAATAATGTTGATTTCATTAATTATTTGAATAATCTAGAAATTGGTTATGATTTTAATCTAGTTAGTTTTGATATAACTACCTATCCCAAACCTACAATGCTCTTTACCAATTACTCCCTCTGTTCCTCTCCTAATCCTCTCAATCAGAAGCCTCCATAAACCTTTACAACTACACTCAACAAACTGATCCCTCTGAAACTACTACACACACACTTTTTCCTTTTTCCCTTGTAAAGTGGAACTATACAGGCACTTCTCCAGTCCTTCGGCACTCGACCCTCTCTTAGACAAACATTAAACAACCGCACCAGCCAATCCACCATCACTGTACCTCCTTTACAAAGGATTACAAAGGCAAAGCATGCCGACAGGAGACCTTTTGATCCATATCTAGGTCGGATGCAAAAAAAAAAAAAAAAAAAAATCATATTAATAGTAAATTAAAACTATAACAATGAAAATAACAATTAAAATACATAAATAAATGCATTGGTATAGTTGAATAACAAACAAACAGGTAAATAGTAAATGATAATAAATTGACATATAACTAATAATAAATTAAAATCAGACAGACAAATTATAACAAAACAAAAACAAATAATATAACATAAATTATAATAATTACAGCATCTTACTTAGGTATTTATCTAAATGATTCTTAAAGCTTCGAACTGAACTACATTGCACTACCTGTGCAGGAAGTTTATTCCATTCATTAACTACACGGTTGGCAAAGTTGTTTCTACCTACTTCCAAATTGAATCTATTTCCGGACAGTTTGAGACCATTGTTTCTTGTCTGATTCTCATTCAATGTGAAAATTTGGTCACTTTTGATGTTGTCAATTCCCTTTAAAATCTTAAAGACCTGTATCAAGTCACCTCTGAGTCTACGCTTTTTTAGGGAAAACAGATTCATGTGCTTAAGTCGATTTTCGTATGATTTATTTTTGATATTTTTTATCCACCCATCCATCCCAGGTGCTATACCTGATCTCATCTTTTCAATAACTGCTTTCACCTCATTTTTCCTTATTCATCTTCCATTTTCCTCACTCATCACAGTCATTTTCTTAGCGCTTCTCATTGCAACTACCTTTCCCTTCATATTCTCCTTCACATTTAGCAGTTCCCTAAAATACTCTCCCCATCTTCATCTTACTGCTTTCTCTTCCATTATCATCTCTCCATCTTCACCTTTTACCTTTTCTTCTCTACTAGATTCGCTTCCTCTTCCTCTCTTAATTTCTTACCAACACCTTTTTTTCATTACTTTAATGAAAAAGAATTGTAAAACTATTATCTCATTTCACATCTGCTCTCCCCTTTGCCTTCTTTATCTTATGCTTTACTTTTCTTCTCTTGTCCTCCGGCACTCTACCCTCTCTCCAGCAAACATTAAATAACCTCACCAGCCAGTCCACCATCACTGTACCTCCTTTTTTTTTTAGACATTCTGCATGGCATCCATCCAGACCAGGTGCCTTACCTGCTTTCATCATCTTAACAACTGCCTTCACTTCATCCTTCCTTATTTCTCCTCCATTTTCCTCACTCATCACTCTCATTTTCTTCGCATTTCCCACTGCAGCCATCTTTCCCTCCCTATCCTCCTTCACATCTCCCTTCTCGGCGTGGGGTGGTCTCGTCCTCTCGGTCCTGTCGCCTCCGGCCGTCGGAAGCGTGAGAGAAAAGAGGCCGAGAGCGGAGACAGAAAAAGGTCACCATAGATTAGCTTGCTCAAATTTTGACTAAGGGTGAGTGAACATACATACATACATACATACATACATACATACATACATACATACATACATACATACATACATACATACATACAGACAGACAGACATACATAAATACATACACCCATATATGCATACATGCATGCATACATACATATATATATATATATACATACATACATACATACATACAGAGAGACACACATACATACACCCATATATGCATGCATACATACATATATACATACGTACATACGCACACACATACACACATGAACAAACATATATACATACATATGTGTATATGATTATATATTATATATACACATATATTTATGTATGTGTATGCATATATATACACATATATATATGTATATATATATGTATATATATATATATATACATATATACATATATACACATTTATATATATATATATATATATATATATATACCGAAATATATATACATATATATACATATATATATATATATATATAAATATATATACATATATATATATATATATATATATACATATATACCGGTACATGTATACATATATAATGTATATATATGTATATATATTTACATTTATACATAATATATATATATATATATATATATACTGTATATATACATTTATACATAATATATATATAAATATATATATATATATATATATGTATATATATACATATATGTATATGTACATACATGTATATGTATATAGTTAGACCCATCCTTGACTATGCGGTCCAGTTTTGGTCTCCGTCTTACAGAATGGACACCAATTCACTAGAATTAGTACAGAGAAGAATGACCAAAATGATACATGAAATTTACCTTACGAAGAGAGGCATAGACTCCTTAACTTACACTCTCTGGAAAGCCGCAGGGTGCGGGGTGATCTAATAGAGGTGTTCAAGTGGATCAAAGGCTTTAACAAAGGTGATGCAAACAAGGTCATCATACAGGGCAGGACTCGCGGTAATGGTTATAAACTGGACAAATTTAGATTTAAAAAGGAAATAATAACGTGTTGGTTTACTAATAGGGTGGTCGACGAATGGAAAAAAGTTAGTAACCATGTAGTAAGCGCTGAAACTATCAGTTGTTTTAAGAAACGATTAAACAACTTTATGGATGGGATGACAGGTGGTGATGGATACGGAGCTGCCTAGTGTAGGCCTTATGGTCTCTTCCAGCCTCCTTCATTCTTACCTTCTTATATATATATATATATATATATATATATATATATATATATACGTATATATATATATATCTATATATATATATATGTATATATATATATAGATATATTTTTTAAGACAAGCACCCGGCTTCGCCGGCCCTGGCTTCGCCAGGGGTGCTTGGCCTGCGGCACTGCTCGCTTCGCTCGTGGGCGCCTACGCCCCCTGAGATACCCTCTGTCCCTGAGCCTCTTTTTTCAGCCTCTTCTTTGACTTTCTTTATAGCGTACTTGTTCTTCTTCTCTTGACGCTTGTAACTCTTAAAAATTGAGTCGATGTAGTGCATTTGGTAATTTCTGTGATCATCCCTGCCTCCATGTTTTATGAAACTCTTGTAGCCCGCGAAATAGTGCTTGGAAAAACCATCGAATTTACTCTTTTCGACGTCTCCGTTAAACAATTGTAAATCGTCAAACATTTCATCTGAATACGAAAAGTCTTCATTTTCACGTATGGTGACATTAAACTGAAGAACTTTTAAATGGAACACCCTTTAAAGACTCTATCACAGAAAAGCTTTTGGTTTTTCCGTAAATACCCGGAAAGGTTCTAGCGTGTTCTGCTCGAAGCTGTCCAAGAAGCTCAGAGTTGTTTTTGGTGACTTTCTTTTGTATCTTTTTTGAGCACGTCACCCATTTCCAGAAGTGTCGATAACGTTTCATCCTAGAAGAAACTTCCTCAGACATTTTGGAAAAGTAATGAAAGGGTGTGTGTTAAAACAAAAAAGGCTTACTGGCTCTGGCTTGAGAAGCGTTACAAAACAACAGGGGCGCGAGGCGTTTTGCAAAACCACCCAAAAGTCAGAGAACCCATCCAATTAATTTTTGAGTAGTACTAAGATATATATATGTGTGTGTGTGTGTATACACACACACACACACACACACACACACACACACACACACACACACACACACACACACACACACACACACACACACACACACACACACACATATATATATATATATATTTGAATAATTCGCTAGTGGACAGCGACATCAATCATACAATCCATGACCGTCGCGCAGAGGATTCGAACCACCGCCTATAGACCCAAGAGAGTCCACAGCACCCGCCTTTAACCACTCGACCACAGACGAGTGGTTAAAGGCGGGTGCTGTGGACTCTCTTGGGTCTATAGGCGGTGGTTCGAATCCTCTGCGCGACGGTCATGGATTGTATGATATATATATATATATATATATATAATATATATAAATATATGTATATATATACATATATGTATGTATGTATATATATGTAAACGGATATTAGAAATTTTATTATGGAATTTTCTCTGAACTAGCATATTTGAATTTTGAAAGCAGGTTAAGTCCAAACATTTAGGAAAATATGTAGTAAATGTTATCTGCATAAATTCTTTCATAAATAAAATTTAATTTCTCACATTTCGGAAACGTTTCTACTCCAGTGGAAAGTGATGACCATTCTAATGCATGGATTCAGCTCTAACTCAGATTGGCTGTCACTTTAGTTTGTCCTGGAACTTGATTTGGTGAGGAAGTATTCAGCTATTTCCCTGTTTAATTATCTTTTTTATACTCCAAATTTTATTTACCATTTTCTTCTGGTTTATGTCAGGTTAAT
>NW_027467728.1:60000-62500 GCF_046742065.1 Oratosquilla oratoria
ACACACACACACACACACACTTACATACACACATAGACACACACACATAAACACAAACACATATACACACACAGACAAACACACACACACAGAAACATACACATAAACACACACATACATACACACACTCACACACTTACACAAAGATATACACATACATACACCACACACACACACACAAACACACACGCGCGCGCGCGCGCTCCAAGTTGACATACGAACAAAGATTGGTTAAACTCGACCTACCAACCCTGGAACAAAGAAGAGAAAGAGGAGACTTACTAACCATCTACAGAATTATGAATTGGATGAAAGTCCTTGATAGAGATGACTTACTAAAGTGAAATAGGAGAAAACCAAGAGGACACGAAAAGAAACTTAAAAAGGATAGTTACAGAAGAGATCTGAAAAAGATAGCTTCCCACACAGAGTGATAAATATCTGGAAGAAACTGATTGAGGAAACAATGAGTGCAAAAGCTATACAAGAATTTAAGATCAAACTGGATGCTGAAAGATACCAAAGCGGGTCACTACGAGCATAGCTCCCTTCCCGTAAAATACAACTAGGTAAATGCACACAAAAGCCCACATACACACAGACACACACACGCGCACACACACACACACACACACACACACACACACACACACACACACACACACACACACACACACACACACACACACACACACACACACACACACACACACACACACACACACACACACACACACACACACACACACACACACACAACTCGTGGCGCAGTGGTTAGAGTTTTCTGCTGCCACTACGGCGGTCCGGTTTCGAATCCCGACAAGGGCTGAAATAATTTCAGTATCGCTACGTTGCGGGTTTTTACTCCAACTCTCGTGGGCGGGGAGTCAGGGCTGTGTATGCGTGTAAGGTCACAGTATTATCCATAGATCGGTCATATATGAGCTCTGAGCTCTCTTTCGAGAGGAGAATAACTGTCGATCACGAGTCCAACACGTGATCCAAAATCATGGTGAATCACACACAAACACACACGACTTGGACAAGATCTGGAAATGGACTCAAAAGTGGGAAGCGAAATTCAATATCAAGAAATGTAGTATAATGGAATTTGGAAAAAGTAAAAACAATATCGAGAGATTATAAGATTGGTGAAGAAGAGGTCAAAAAAGTAAACTCGGAAAAAGACCTTGGAGTGATGATCAGCAAAGACATGACACCGGACAAACATATTAATAAGATAGTCGGAGAAACCTACAACTAATTGAGGTCAATAAAAGTGGCATTTGCCTATTTGGACGAGGAAATGATAAAGAAAAAAATAACTACACTAATAAGACCAAAACTCGAGTACGCAGCAACCCTATGAACAGCCAGTACCAAAAAGAATATAAAAAATTAGAAAGAATACAAAGAGCAGCAACAAAGCTGGCACCAACTCTTTCCAAAATGGTATATGAACAAAGACTGTCCAAATTAGAATTACCAACTGTGGAACAAAGAAGGGAAAGAGGAGACCTACTATCTATAGAATTATGAAAGGAATGGAAATCTTAGATAAGAATGATTTATTGAAATGGGACAATGGAAAAACAAGTGGACACGAAAAGAAACTCAAAAAAGATAATTACAGAAGAGATCTCAAAATAGTAGCTTCCCACACGGAGTGATAGATACTTGGAACGTATTAGATAAAGAAACTGTGTGTGCAAATATTATTCAAGGTTTTAAGAAAAAACTTGATGCTGAAAGATACAAAGACGGGTCACCACGAGCATAGCTCCCTTCCCGTATAATACAACTAGGTAAACACACACACACACACACGCACACGTACACACACACACACACACACACACACACACACACACACACACACACACACACACACACACACACACACACACACACACACACACACACACACACACACACACACACACACACACACACACACACACACACACACACACACACACACACACACACACATATATATATATATATATATATATATGTATATATACATATATATATATATACATATATACATATATATATATATATATACATATATATATATATACATATATATATATATATATATATATATATATATACATACATATAACATTTTTAGAAGCTCTGCCATGGGATACGAACCCTGACCCGTGCGTCAATCACGAGGCCAACTTGTCGGAGGGCTCGCCTAATACGAGGATTGGATGAAAATGAGACTAGATCTTCCAATGTTACGTGAAGCGTGGTCGGGGACTAGTTCAGTCCTTTTGAACTATCACCATGTAGCATGGTCGCTAGCGTCTTGGCCTCGTGATTGACGCACGGGTCAGGGTTCGTATCCCATGGCAGAGCTTCTAAAAATGTTCAATCTGTCTTTAACATACACAACTTGTCGGAGGGCTCGCCTAATACGGGGATTGGATGAAATGAGACTAGATCTTCCAATGTTACGTGAAGCGTGGTCGGGGACTAGTACAGT
>NW_027467728.1:72500-75000 GCF_046742065.1 Oratosquilla oratoria
TGAAGCGGCCTTGCTGTGGATGTGCTGTGTCTTGCAACACTGCTTCTGACCCAGGGCGGTGGGCAAGGTGCAGGGATGACCCGTCATCCAGGAGGTGCTCAGATGAGAGGGAGGGTGGGAGGGGTGTGGAGTGTATTTAGGGATGAAATGGGTGGGAGTGTTTTTATGCCTTTCCCCTTTTGGCTACCTCCCTTGAAAGGGGGAAAAAAGCCTTGGTATATGTATGTATGTATGTATGTATCATCAGAAATGCTATCGAACATCATTTAGAAAGTAACCGTTTGATAAATGATAGCCAGCATGGTTTCAGACGGAAACGTTCTTGCGTGACTAACTTACTCGAATTCTACAATACAGTTATCTCGAATTACGACAAAAGAAACAATATAGATTTAATGTGTCTAGACTTTGCAAAAGCTTTTGATACCGTCCCACACGAAAGACTACTTACTAAATTAGCTTTACACGGAGTAAATGGTAGCCTATTAGGTTGGACTAGTAATTGGTTGAATGGTCGAAAACAGAGAGTTATTTTGAATGGAAAAACTTCTAGATGGAAAAATGTTACAAGTGGAGTTGCTCAGGGTTCCGTTCTTGGGCCACTTCTGTTCATAGTATATATAAATGATATAGACCATGGACTAAAATCTACTGTTTCCAAATTTGCTGATGATACAAAACTGTGCGGAGTGGCAAATGATCACTCAAACCAATTAGATATTCAAGAAGATTTAGATCAATTACAGCAATGGTCTGAAAAGTGGCTAATGAAATTTAACACAAGTAAATGCAATGGTAATGCACATAGGTAAAAACAACAGTAAGTACGATTACAAGTTATTTGGAAATTCGTTAACAAAAGTGGATAGTGAAAAAGATCTCGGCGTAATTACCAGTGACGACCTCAAATCATCCAAGCAGTGTATTTCAGCCTCTGAGAAAGCAAATAAGATTCTAGTACTGATTGCGCGATCTTTTGATTTCAAAAGTCCATCACTCATTAACAAGCTATATAAATCGTTAGTTCGTCCACATTTGGAATATGCTGTTTCCGTATGGTCACCGAATCTCATTAAAGACATTGACAGACTGGAAAAAGTACAACGGCGAGCCACAAAACTGATTCCAAATATCAAAAATAAATCATACGAAAATCGACTAAAACACATGAATCTGTTTTCCCTAAAAAAGCGTAGACTCAGAGATGACTTGATACAGGTCTTTAAGATTCTAAAGGGAATTGGCAACATCAAAAGTGACAAAATTTTCACATTGAATGAGAATCGGACAAGAAACAATGGTCTCAAACTGTCCGGAAATAGATTCAATTTGGAAGTAGGTAGAAACAACTTTGCCAACCGTGTAATTAATGAATGGAATAAACTTCCTGCACAGGTAGTGCAATGTAGTTTAGTTCGAAGCTTTAAGAATCATTTAGATAAACACCTAAGCAAGATGCTGTAATGATTATCACTTATTTTATATTATTTGTTTTTGTTTTGTTATCATTTGTCTGTCTGATTTTCATCTATTATTAGTTATATGTCAATTTATTATTATTATTTACTATTTACCTGTTTGTTTATTATTCAACTATACCTATGCATTTATTTATTTATGTATTTTATTTGTTATTTACATTATTATAGTTTTTATTTATTATTTTATTATTATTATGATTTTTATCGCATACGACCTAGATATGGACCAAAAGGTCTCCTGTCGGCATGCTCCGCCTTTGTAATCCTTTATATATGTATGTATGCATGCGTGTATGCATATATGGGTGTATGTATTTATGTATACTTGTCTGTCTGTATGTATGTATGTATGTATGTATGTATGTATGTGTGTATATATGCATGTATGTATGCATGTATGTATGTATGTATGTATGTATGTATGTATATACGCATGTATGTATGCATGTATGTATGTATGTTCATTTACCCTTAGTCAACATTTGAGCAAGCTAATCTATGGTGACCTTTTTCTGTCTCCGCTCTCAGGCCTCGTTTCTCTCACGCTTCCGACGGTCGGAGGCGACAGCACCAAGAAGGCGAGTCCACGCCACACCGAGAAGGAAGAGCCCCATGAGCGACTCCACAAGGTCAGTTCAGGTTCTTGGATGCAAAAGTGTTCATGGAAGGAAAATAACCCGAAGGATCTCCAGAGGTAAGGGTTAGATAGCGAGACACAGAAGAAAAAAAAAAAAAAAAAAAAAAAAAAAAAAAAAAAAAAAAAAAAAAAAAAAAAAAAAAAAAAAAAAAAAAAAAAAAAAAAAAAAAAAAAAAAAAAACTCACTTCTGATTGGCCCATACCATGAGCATCTATAAAGTTTGAACCTGAATAGCCAAGACAGACAAAGCGTATTTGCACGCACGCTTGCGAAACTACTCGTGTAAATACGACGAAATCATATTACACAATACCTTCAACTAATACATAGTTTGCATTACATCAACAGAAAAACATAATAATAATTCGGTTTGACATGTTT
>NW_027467728.1:90000-97500 GCF_046742065.1 Oratosquilla oratoria
CATGTCATAACACTTCTAAGGGAAATGAATTTAACATGAAGAACCTTTTAGCAACTCCTTAGCATGAAATTTTTTTCACCCTCCCTCAAATATTTAAAAGCTTTGGTATTCAGATGATATTTAATAACAGCAATACTGTTAAGAACTATCTAATAAAAAATTCTTCTAAAGACAACGAAGGATGTATCTACAGCATACCTTGTAAAGTATGTGATTTTGAGTACATAGGCTAAACAGGAAAAGTCTTAAGCAAAAGGATTAGTCAACATATATATAAAATGAGAACGAGTCAATTGTCAAGTAGACTTTTCGTCCATTAAAAAGAGTTTGCCCATAATATTGATGGGCAAAGCACAAAAGTTATTGCATCTTGTCACAACAATGAAAAATAAAAAACATAATTTGATTATATTACATCAAAATTAATTTTGAAAATAATATGAATTTGAGCTTAGGTTTGTATAAGTCGGATAACTTTATTATTAAAATAACTGTAAATAATTCTTATGTAGGTTAAGTTGTCTGGAGTCGAGTAACATGGGACCTTTCCCAATTCCTCTGCCACCATATATATATATTACGACCTTTGCTCATTTTCTGTTTTCTTTGTACCCTCATGATGTCTTGAGTAGATGAAAGCCTTCGGTATTCATTTCTTTTATTTTCCAAGTGGTTTCTACAAGTATTGTTATCACGTGTGTTTAGTGATTTGTTTTGTTTATATATATATATATATATATATATATATATATATATATATATATATATATATAACGAAACACCTCAAAGTGAATTCCAAACTGAAACCTGTGTAAAGTCTGGGGTAAACTTACTCACAACGGTAAATATAACAAAAGAAAAAATTAAAAGGTGTATAGACAAACTCAAAGTTAATAAAACACCAGGGCCTGACGGTTGGCATCCAAGAATCTTAAAGGAAATGAAAAATGAGATTGTTGTTGCATTAGAAATTATTTTTAAGAAATCCATCATATCCGGAGATGTCCCAAGAGAATGGAAGCTAGCTAACGTTACTCCCATATTAAAAAAAGGTGACAAAAAGAAACCAAATAACTATAGGCCTATAAGCTTGACTTCAATCGTAGGAAAAATAATGGAAACTACCATCAGAGATGCTATCGAACATCATTTAGAAAGTAACCATTTGATAAATGATAGCCAGCATGGTTTTAGACGAAAACGTTCTTGCGTGACTAACTTACTCGAATTCTACAACACAGTTATCTCGAATTATGACAAAAGAAACAATATAGATTTAATATATCTAGACTTTGCAAAAGCTTTTGATACCGTCCCACACGAAAGACTACTTACTAAATTAGCTTTGCATGGAATAAGTGGTAGCCTATTAGGTTGGACTAGTAATTGGTTGAAAGGTAAAAAACAGAGAGTTGTTTTAAATGGAAAAACTTCTGGATGGAAAAGTGTTGCAAGTGGAGTTCCTCAGGGTTCCGTTCTTGGGCCACTTCTATTCATAGTATATATAAATGATATAGACCATGGACTAAAATCTACTGTTTCCAAATTTGCTGATGATACAAAACTGTGCGGAGTGGCAAATGATCACTCAAACCAATTAGATATTCAAGAAGATTTAGATCAATTACAGCAATGGTCTGAAAAGTGGCTAATGAAATTTAACACAAGTAAATGCAAGGTAATGCACATAGGTAAAAATAACAGTAAGTACGATTACAAGTTATTTGGAAATTCGTTAACAAAAGTGGATAGTGAAAAAGATCTCGGCTTAATTATCAGTAACGACCTCAAATCATCCAAGCAGTGTATTTCAGCCTCTGAGAAAGTAAATAAGATTCTGAGATTGATTGCGCGATCTTTTGATTTCAAAAGTCCATCACTAATTAACAAGCTATATAAATCGTTAGTTCGTCCACATTTGGAATATGCTGTTTCCGTATGGTCACCGAATCTCATTAAAGACATTGACAGACTGGAAAAAGTACAACGGCGAGCCACAAAACTGATTCCAAATATCAAAAATAAATCATACGAAAATCGACTTAAGCACATGAATCTGTTTTCCCTAAAAAAGCGTAGACTCAGAGGTGACTTGATACAGGTCTTTAAGATTTTAAAAGGAATTGACAACATCAAAAGTGACAGCATTTTCACATTGAATGAGAATCAGACAAGAAACAATGGTCTCAAACTGTCCGGAAATAGATTCAATTTGGAAGTAGGTAGAAACAACTTTGCCAACCGTGTAATTAATGAATGGAATAAACTTCCTGCACAGGTAGTGCAATGTATTTCAGTTCAAAGCTTTAAGAATCATTTAGATGAATACCTAAGTAAGATGCTGTAATGATTATAATTTATGTTATATTATTTGTTTTTGTTTTGTTATAATTTGTCTGTCTGATTTTCATTTATTATTAGTTATATGTCAATATATTATCATTTACCATTTACCTGTTTGTTTATTATTTTAACTATGCATTTATTTATGTATTTTATTTGTTATTTACATTATTATAGTTTTTATTTATTATTTTATTATTGATATGATTTTTTTTTTTTTTTTTTGCGTCCGACCTAGATATGGATCAAAAGGTCTCCTGTCGGCATGCTCCGCCTTTGTAATCCTTTGTAATACATATATATATATACATATATATATATATATATATATATATATATATATATATATACTCGCAAACGCGCACGTACCCATACACACAGAAATGCATGCAAACACACACACACATACACCCACACACACACACACACACACACACACACACACACACACACACACACACACGCACATACACACACACACACATATATATATATATGTATATATATATATGTAAATATATATACTCGTATATATATATGTGTGCGTGTGTATACATATATATATATATATATATATATATATATATATATACATATATACATATATATGGGCGGGGATCTTTCTCGCATGCCTTTAGAAAATAAGGTTGTCCAGCTCCAGCCAACAGGATTAAGCCCGGTGGCCGATACCATCACTTCCATATTGCGTGGCGCAGGAAAGCCGTTGCCACTAGAAAGATCAAATTCAGGAAATTGCTAAACGTAACCTCGCTTGTGGAGGTCATGCAGCAGGGTCCCTCACAGGCGTCTTTTTCGACGCTAGCTACGCAAGGTCTCCTGAAAAAATATCAAAGGATCAGATGCAAACCGCTGGCTCGAGTTGACGTAGAGTGAGTCAGAGCTACTCAATTTTCCACGATTTCAGCGATGTTCTATTTAGCAACCTCCTATATTGGAGTGGTAGTATCGGCCGCCGGGCTTAGTCCTGTTGGCTGGAGCTGGAAAACCTTATTTTCTACAGGCATGCGAGAAAGATCCCCGCCCAGCTGGAGCCTCGGCCACTACGTTCATGTCGTCTGGCGACCGCGAATCGTTGCGGCGCCAAAGACTATCAAGGAGCCATAGGATTCAGTCCCGTTGGCATGAGCGGGAAACTCCATGCATGACAAAATTAATGTCCCTGCAGGAATTCGGGGAAGATCGTCACTAGCTGGAGCCACGGTCACAGCAATAAAATTGCTGCGCCAAATTAAGGCTTCTGACGTTGCAGCATCGGCCATTGGTATAGGCTCAGGCGAGAAACCCGCCAGCTAACAACGACCTGTCATGATAGAAAAAAAAAAAAATAAATAAATAAAAATAAAAAAAAAATCGTGGCCCCAAAAGTACTAATCGAAAAAAATCACAACGTATGTCCGGTTACAACAGTATATGTAACCCAGATATGTTTAATATTGGGTGTCATTATATATACAATTACTGACTTTGTATTCATTAGCTCATAAGTGTTTTATATATATATATATATATATATATATATATATATATATATATATATATATATATGAGGTACATTCAAAAAGTATCCGACCTTGGTCCATAAAGAAAAGATTTGTGTACATTTCAAAACTTTTATTCAATCACCTTCAAAGTACTCCCCTTGGGAGTGCACACACTTCTCCCAGCAGTGCTGCCACTGCTGGAAGCATCTCTGGAATACCGAAATTGTAATGTTGTAGAGCTCTGCCTTCGTTTTTCTTCTGATGCTTTGATGACTGAAATTTTGTTTCCGGGTCGTATCCATACACCCATGTCTCATCACCAGTGATGATGGTCTTCATGAAGTCAGAATCACTGTTAGCACAGTCAAGCAGGTCTTGTGCAATTTTCAGGCGGAGTTGTTTCTCCTGTTCCACCAGCAACTTTGGAACAAATTTTGCAGACACTCGTCGCATGGCCAAATCTTCGGTTAAAATTGTATGAACTGATCCTGTGCTTATTCCTACTTCTCCGACAATCTCGTTGATGGTTATACGACGGTCGTCCTCCACTATTCGACGAACATTCGCAATGAATTCTTCGTTTCTGCTGGTGGATGGCCTGCCAGACCGTGGCTTGCTCTCAACTGAGGTTTGTCCTTGCTTGAAGCGGTTATACCACTCCTTTATCTGTGTTATTCCCATGGCTTCATCGCCAAAGGCTTGCTGAATCTTCTGGATAGTTTGCACTTGCGTATCACCAAGCTTGTGGTAGAACTTAATGCAATAGCGCTGCTCGATGCGCTCCGACATGTTGCGTAAGGACGATTATCCGACGAGTACGTACTGGATGACTGCACTCTAGCCTTAACAGGTGGAAACTGGCGCGCACTACAGCTTTTAAAATTTCCACGCATGCGCAGTAAGGGTGCCGTCAACTGCCACAAAAATGGATTCCTGGGTGGTAAATTATTTTTCCTTTTATGGACCAAGGTCGGATACTTTTTGAATGGACCTCGTATATATCTATCTATATATATATATATATATGTAAACATGCATACATATACATATATACATATATATGTATGTATACATATATATATACATATATATATACATATATATATATATATGTATAAATGTATGTATACATATATGTATATATATACATATATATATATATACATGTATGTATATATATATATATATACATATTGTATGTATGTATACATATACGTATATATATATATATATATACATATATATATATATATATATATATATGTATATGTATATATATACATATATATACATATAGACATATATATATATACATATATATTCATATATATATGTGTGTATATATGTATGTATGCATGTAGACATATATGTATATATATATAAATACATACATATATATATATATATGTGTGTGTGTGTGTGTGTGTGTGTGTGTGTGTGTGAGTGCGTGTGCGTGCGTGCGTGTGTATGTGTGTGTGTGTGTGTGTGTGTGTGTGTGTGTGTGTGTGTGTGTGTGTGTGTGTGTGTGTGTGTGTGTGTGTGTGTCTATGTGTGTATGTATGAGGCGGCTATATGTGTGTGTGTATATGTGTCTGTATGCATTTCTGCGTGTATGGGTACGCGTGCGTATATATATAGATATATATACATATATATGTATATATATATATATATATATATGTATGTATGTATATATATTGCAAAATTGTAAACACCAGACTAAGTTGAGGGGTTTATTTGCCCAACGTTTCGATTTCCATCCAGGAATCTTCTTCAGGGGTATAATGGTTACAAGATTGTGAACTCAAATATAAGTCGTCAAAGTGGTAAACCTGTGGAAAGGTTCACACTCTCAATCAAATGTATAAAGTAAACCATTTTACAATATTAAATACACTACAAATGAAATGAAATATTCGTACCAATTGAAATAAAATAAAATATACAAATTCAATAAAACAAGATATATTGCTGTGAACATCAAGCGTAGCAAAAAAGCATCAATAAGTAACACAAACATAAATGTATTTTTACTATACTTGTTTTATGTTCACAGCCATTCAACTTTTATTTCTGTTTGGTTTTTATTTTTATTTGTCTGATTTTAATTTAGTCATTTATTCTTGACACTTCACTGCGGACATTTGGTCTACCTCCATTTGCGTCTTTGTCCTATATTCTGGTGTCTTTATGTTTGTGTTACGTATTGATGCTTTTCTGATACACTTGTTTTATGTTCACAGCCATATAACTTGTTTTATTTTATTTGTATATTTTATATCATACTTCTCAGGCATTTCATCTCAAACACATTTAAATCCTTCTCTATTTCTCTCTTATGTTCCATGTTTCTGACCATACAGTGATGTCGGCACAATCACACCTTCATACTGTCCCTCTTAGCATCTATTTCAAAATGTCCATTTCTCATTAAACTTTTTAATCCCCCAAGGCACTTACTTGCTTCTATCAGTCTATATTTTACCTCCACCTCCACTCCTCCATTTCCCACCACATGCGCATCCAAGTATCTAAAGATATTCACTTCCTCTAGTCTCTCTCCCTTATTACTCGACTTCCAGTTTGCTACCATGCTCTCCCCTTGTACATCTCATCACCTTTTACCCACATATATCTTCAACTCCTTCTTTCGCACATCTTCCCATACTCCGTCCTAACTTTCTTAATCCCTCCTCTGATCCTGCCACAAGTACAGTGCCGTCAGAAAAACAACAACTGGCTTATCTCCCACTTTTCTCCATTTTCTTTAACCATCTCCAATCCTTGGCCAATTACCTTTGCGTTTACCTCTCGCACCACCCCATCCATGTATAAATTGAACAGCCAAGGTGACATAACACACCCCTGATGAAATCTCACCTTTATCTCAAACCATTCACTTTCTCCATTTCTAATTTAACACAGGCTCTACTACTCTCGTAAAATTCATTGACTGCTCTTAACAGCTTTCCTCCTATCCCATATATCTGCAATACCTCCCAAAGTGCCTTCCTGTCTACCATCTCATAAGCCTTTTTCAAATTCATAAAGGCCCAAAAAACATCCTTACCTTTTCCTAAAGCTTTCTCACATATCTGTCTTACCACAAAGATCCGATCCACGCAACTCCTACCTATCCCAAACCTACAATGTTCTTTACCAATTACTCCCTCTTTTCCTTTCCTAATCCTCTCAACAAAAAGCCTCCCACAAACCTTCCTAACTACACTCAACAAACTGATCCCTCTGAAACTACTACACTCACATTTTTTTCCTTTTTCACTTGTAAAATGGAACTATACAGGCACTCCTCCAGTCCTTCGGTACCCTACCCTCTCTTAGACAAACATTAAACAACCTTACCAGCCATTCCACCATCACTGTAGCTCCCTTGTTAAGACACTCCGTATGGCACCCATCCAACCTAGGTGCCTTACCTGATCTCATCATTTCAATAACTGCTTTCACCTCATTTTTCCTTGTTTATCCTCCATTTTCCTCACTCATCACAGTCATTTTCTTAGCGCTTCCCATTGCAACTACCTTTCCCTTCATATCCTCCTTCACATTTAGCAATTCCCTAAAATACTCTCCCCATCTTCATCTCACTGCTTTCTCTTCCATTATCATCTCTCCATCTTCACCTTTTACTTTT
>NW_027467728.1:115000-120000 GCF_046742065.1 Oratosquilla oratoria
GATCCTCCTTTTCCTCTTCTTCCTTCTTTCTCTTGCTCTCTCTCTCTCTCTCTCTCTCTCTCTCTCTCTCTCTCTCTCTTTATTTGCTTTAATATATAATTATTTTAATTATTATTATAATTATTAATAATTATATTTCCTTTTCAGGTATATATATGAAGGTCTATCCAACCCTTTTGCAAAGGTCAGTTTCACATTATCCTTCAACATCCCTGACGCTCTCTATATATTTCATTCTGGTTCATGGCAGACGGTATTATTGAACTGATTAGGTAGGTAGACTGCCCCATCTCTCTAAATACTTACCTCTAATACTCGTTGGGTCCCACTGAAATTGACTGTCATTTATTTTATATTATTTGATTATTTGTGTGTTATTATTGGCTTGTTTATTTGCTTGATTTTCATTTATTATTATTTATCTGTCAATTTATTATTTACTGTTTACCTGTTTGTTTATTATTTAACTATACCTATGCATTTATTTTATGTATTATTATTATTTGTATTATATTTTTTATTTGTTTTTTATGTATTTATCATTAATATATAATTTTTCGCATCCGACCTAGTTATGGAACAAAAGGTCTCCTGTCGGCATGCTCCGCCTTTGTAATCCTTTGTAATCTATCTATTCCTCACTCCCTGTCTCTCTCTCTCTCATCCTACTCTCCCTTCACTCCCTTGCTCTCCCTCCTCTCTCTCTCTCTCTCTCTCTCTCTCTCTCTCTCTCTCTCTCTCTCTCTCTCTCTCTCTCTCTCTCTCTCTCTCTCTCTCTCATCTTACTTCTCTCTTGCTCTCTCTCTTCTCCTCTTCCTCCTTTTCCTTCTCTCTCCTTCTTTTCCTCCATTCTCACTCTCTCTCATTCACTCTTTCTTCCCTCACCTCCTCTTCCTCCTCTCTCTCTCCCTCTTTCCCATCCTCTTTCTCCTCTCTCTTTCCCTATTTTCCATCCTCTTCCTCCTCTCTCTCTCTCTCTCTCTCTCTCTCTCTCTCTCTCTCTCTCTATTTGTCATCTCTCTTACTCTGTCATGTTCTATCTCTTCTTCTCTTCCTCCTCTCCCTTTCTCTCTGCTCCTCTTCCTCCTCCCCCATCTATCTCTCTCTCTCTCTCTGTCTCTCTCTCATACACGCTCTTTCTTTCCTCCCCTCCACTTCCTCGTCTTTCTCACCCACTCTCTACTCTCTCTCTCTCTCTCTCTCTCTCTCTCTCTCTCTCTCTCTCTCTCTCTCTCTCTCTCTCTCTCTCTCTCTCTCTCCTTTTTTTCTTTATATCTTGCTATCTGTCTCTCTCTTTCCTCCTCCTCCTCCTCTTCCTCCTCCTCTTCCTCTTTTTCCTCTCCTCTCTCCCCCTCTTCCTTCTCTTTCTCTCGCTCTCTTCTCTTCCTCCTCTTCCTTTTTTCTCTTTCTCTTCCCTCCTCTTCCTCCTTTCTCTCTGTCTCTCTGTCTGTCTGTCTGTCTCTCTCTCTCTATCCTCCTACTCTTCCTTCTCTCTCTTACTCCCGCTCTCTTTGTCTCTCTTCTCCTCTTATTTCTATCTATTTATCTTTCCTCCTCTCCCGTCCTGTTCCTTCTCTCTCTCTCTCTCTCTCTCTCTCTCTCTCTCTCTCTCTCTCTCTCTCTCTCTCTCTCTCTCTCTCTCTCTCTCGCTCCCTACTCTTCCTTCTCTCTCTTACTCCATCTCTCTTTGTCTCTCTTCTCCTCTTTTTTCTCTCTATTTATCTTTCCTCCTCTCCCCTTCTCTTCCTTCTCTCCCTCACCTCTCTCTCTCTCTCTCTCTCTCTCTCTCTCTCTCTCTCTCTCTCTCTCTCTCTCTCTCTCTCTCTCTCTCTCTCTCTCTCTCTCTCTCTCTCTCTCTCTCTCTCTCTCTCTCTCTCTCTCTCTCTCTCTCTCTCTCTCTCTCTCTCTCTCTCTCTCTCTCTCTCTCTCTCTCTCCTCTCTCTCTCTCTCTCTCTCCTCTCTCTCTCTCTCTCTCTCTCTCTCTCTCTCTCTCTCTCTCTCTCTCTCTCTCTCTCTCTCTCTCTCTCTCTCTCTCATCTTCCTTCTTTCTCTTGCTCGCTCTCTCTGTCTCTCTCTGTTCGTCTCATCTTCATTCTCTCTCTTGCTCTCTTGCTCTCACTCTTTCTCTGTCTCTCTCTCTTCTCCTCTTCCTTCTCTTCCTTGTCTCTCTTTCTCCCACTCCTCTTCCTCACTCTCTCTGTCTATCTTTCTCTCTCTTTCTCTGTTTCTCTCTCTCTGTCTACTCTTCCTCTTTCTCCTCTCTCTTACTGTCTCTCTCTCCTCCTTCCTCTCTTGCTTTCTCTCTCGCTCTCTTCCTACTCTTCCTCCTCTTCCTTCTCTCTATCTCTCTTTTACTCTTCCTCCTGTTCCTTTTCTCTCCATCTCTCCTTTTCCTCCTCTCTCTCTCTATCTATCTCTTCTCTCCTTTTTTATTCCTCTTTTTCTTCTTTTCCTTCTCTCTCCTTCCTCCTCCATTTTATCATCATCTTCATCTTCCTCTTCCTCCTACTCACTCCTCTTCTTCATTCTTTTCTTCCTCATCCTCACTCCTCTTCTTACTCATTCTCACTTCTCTTCTTCATCCTCTTCCTCTTCCTCACTCTCCTCCATATTCTTCTTTCTATTCCTCGCTCCTTTTCTTCATCTTCTTCCTCTTTATCCACTTCTTGTTCCCCTCTTCCTGTTCCCCTCTTGTTCTTATCTTCTTCTTTCTCCTCTTCTTGTTCTTCTCGTTCTTGTTCTTGTTCTTGTTCTTCTCCCCCTTCTCCTCCTCCTCCTCCTTACTCCCATCATTGCTGGAGTCTCCCACCGCAACTTGGGCGTCATTCGATTGATTTTCGAAAAAACGTCGGAGGCAGTGTCTTCACGAAATTTTGACTCCGGGCAGTGGTCGGTCTCGAGATTCCGCTTCCAGAGGCCGACGCCTCCGACGGCTGAGGAGGGAGACGAACCTCTCTGAGGTCCTAACTCGGTTCTTCCGAGGCTCAGCCCGCGTCGTGTCAGCCTGAGGAATGTTTCTGAACGTAAGAATGAAGGAGACTGCAAGAGACCGTAGGGCCTACACTAGGCAGCTCCATGTCCCTTGCCATCTATCACCCCCACCTAGAAAGGTATCTTCCCTTAGAACAACCCGTTCTTTCAGCGCTCACTATTACGTGGTTTCTAAGTCTTAAGTTTTGTGAGTTCAATCTTTGGCCATGGAACCCGTCCCGTTGCTCTCTTGATTCGCAACTCCTTGTTGCTGGTTCTGCTGTCGGGCCCAATTCCTCCTCCTCGACCTTTCCGCCGATGGGTTTTGACCATTGTGGTTCTCGGTCCTTCCAGGCTCCGCCTCCTGTCAATTTTATTCAGCTGAGGGAAACTGGTTCCGCGTCGAAAGGACTAAAGATGCATACGAGTGGTCTGAAGGGGCTGCGTCTGAATTAAGCCCTTTTTCAGAATTTGTACTCATCCAGTACACATGTTGATTTCCTAGCCCCTCAGGGCATGATGGAAATGGGCTATGAGAAGGTCAGGCTAAGCATATGGCAGTTTCCTAGCTTCTGGGCATGATGAAAAGGGACTGAAAAATAATCAGTCTCAAAGTGCAAATAGCTTTCCAAGCCTCTCTGCGCAAGTTTAAAATGGGCTTTAAGTACGTCAGGCTAAGCATATGGCTTTCCTAGCCTCTTAGGTCAAAACCAGAGATAAAAGGTCGTGTTACGACGGCGTTTTCTGCCCTTTCGACGTCTGGGTGACCTGAAGAATGGGCTGAAAGAAGGTCACTTTCAGAGATAAAGGCCCTTTTATGGACTTTTGTGCCCTTTGTAGGTTTCTGTGTTTGGTGTACTACTCGTATTGTCTGGATGGTGTGGCTGGGTTATAGTTTAAACACCTTTGTCTTCACAGGAAACGGACAACCGCGTCAATCCTTCTTCAATGGGATCAATTCAGTCCGGTTCTCCAACAGAACCGGACGCGTTTCTTCAAATCTTTTATTTTGTTGGGCATTGTAGGCTTTGGTATTAGATTTTCAATGTTCAATTTTTCAATCTTCTTGATTGATTTTACGGCGTTCTTATATTTCTCCATTAAAACTCCATGGGCTTTTTTCAAAATTTGCCGTACTTTTATCAGTGGGCTTTCTTGTTTTGGAGCGTCCATACAATCCTAGACGACTTCAAATATTAACTCTTCGAGCATCTTTTGAGACGCCGAATCTCCTTCGGTATATTTAATCTTATTTTCTAATTGATTTAGTTTGACTTTTTGAGATTGAATGAGGCATAGTGCCTCTTGGTAAAGGATCTTTCTAACTTCTTCAAGGTCCTGTTTTGGAGCGTTGACACAATCCTCGATGGCTTCAAATATTAATCTTTCTAGCATCTTATGAGACGCTGAATCTCCTTCGGTATATTTAATCTTATTTTCTAATTTATCTAGTTGGGCTTTTGTAGACTGAATGAGCCATAGTGCTTCTTGGTACAGGACCTTGCTAACTTCCTCTTCAAGTTCCTGTCGTCTTGATGGGCTAAAACAACTCTAGAAGGTCTCGAGCACTAACATGATGGGCAATGGTACGGTAAGGCAGGCCACTCGCATGTTACCGACAAACGGTCAGACGAGCCTCGGGCTTGACGTCATGTCGATTGGAGCGAGTCGTCGGTCATGGAAAGTTGGAAAAAAACCACGAAAAAACGAAAAAAGAAATGAAATGCAATGTCCTCTCGCTCCCTCACCACGATGGAATTCATAATTGAGTTTGTAATAAACATTTCCTTTCAACCTTTCTCTTTTTGGAAAGTAAGAAAATATAAATCTTACTTCATGACAGAACTGTAGGGACTAAACAAGATGGTCTCCGACGAGGTTACCACAACTGAATGGAACTGCACTCTATAGGTTTTGCATGTATGTACGTATGTACCATGTGTGTACGTATGTACCATGTGTGTACGTATGTACTATGTGTGTACGTTTGTACTATGTATGTACGTATGTACTATGTATGTACCGATGTA
>NW_027467728.1:122500-125000 GCF_046742065.1 Oratosquilla oratoria
CCTCTCTCTTGCTGTCTCTCTCTCACCGTCTCTCCTCCTCTTCTTTCTCTCTCTTGCTCTCTCACTTCCCTTCTTGTCCTCTTTCTTCTCTTTCTTGCTCTCTATCTCTCTCTTCTCTTACCACTCTTCCTCTCTCTTTCCAGTCCATTTACTCATGTATATCTCTCTCTCTCTCTTCTCTCCTTTTTCCTTCCTTTTTTTCCTCTTTTCCTTCTCTCTTTTCTTCCTCTTCCGTTCCATCATCTTCTTCTTCTTCTTCTTCTTCTTCTTCTTCTTCTTCTTCTTCTTCTTCTTCTTCTTCTTCTTCTTCTTCTTCTTCTTATTGACTCTTGTTCTTCATCCTCTTCTTCCTCATCCTCACTTATCTTCTTCATCCTCTTCCTCACTCCTCTTCTTCATCCTCTTCCTCACTCCTCTTCTTCATCCTCTTCCTCACTCCTCTTCTTCATCCTCTTCCTCACTCTTCTTCTACATCCTCTTCCTCACTCCTCTTCTCCATCCTCTTCTTCATCTTCCTCACTCCTTTTCTTCATCTTTTCCTCCTTATCCTCCTCCTCATCCTCTTCTTGTTCCCCCTCTTCTTCTTCTCTTCTTCTTTCTCCTCTTCTTGTTTTTCTCGTTCTTGTTCTTGTTTTCTCCCCCTACTCCTCCTCCTCCTTACTCCCATCAATGCTGGAGTCGCCCCCTGCAACTTCCTCTCTTGCTTTCTTTCCTTAATGTTGCCGCCAGGCGATTTCTTTCACTGGTGTGGCTCAGCCCACGTCGTGTCAGCCTGAGGAATGATTCTGAACGTGAGAATGGAGGAGACTGCAGGAGTCCTTAGGGCCTACACTAGGCAGCTCCATGTCCCTTACCATCTATCACCCCCACCCAGAAAGGTATCTCATCTTCACTTAAAACAACCCGTTCCCTCAGCGCTCACCACTACGTGGTCACTAAATCTTAAGTTTTGCGAGTTGAATCTTTGGCCATGGAACCCGTCCTGTTTCTGTCTTGATTCACAACTCCTTGTTGCTGGTTCTGCTGTCGGGCCCAATTCCTCCTCCTCGACCTTTCCGCCGATGGGTTCTGACGATTGTGGTTCTCGGTCCCTCTAGCTTTTGCCGCCTATGGATTTTATTCAGCTGAGGGAAACTTGTCCCGCGTCGAAAGGGCTAAAACTGCATGCGAGTGGTGTGAAGGGGCTGCGTCTGAATTAAGCCCTTTTCAGAACTTGTGCTCTTTGAGTGCACATGGCGATTTCCTAGCCCCTCAGGGCATGATGGACATGGGCTGTAAAAAAGGTCAGTCTCAGAGTGCACATAGCGATTTCCAAGCCTCACAGGTGACAGACGTCATTCATTCTTCGCTGGGCTTAATTAAGTCCGGTTCTCTTACAGAACCGGACGCCTTTCTTCAAATCTTTTAATTTGTCGGGCATTGTGGGCTTTGGTATTAGTTTTTCAAATTTCTTCTTAATTGATTTTACGGCGTTCTTATACTTCTCCATTAAAACCCCATGGGCTTTTTTCAAAATCTGCCGTACTTTTATCAGTGGGCTTTCTTGGTTTGGAGCGTCCATACAATCCTAGACGACTTCAAACATGAAATCTTCGAGCATCTTTTGAGACGCTGAATCTCCTTCGGTATATTTAATTTTATTTTCTAATTTGTTTAGATGGGCTTTTTTAGATTGCATGAGGCATAGTGCCTCTTGGTAAAGGACCTTCCGAACTTCTTCTTCAAGTTCCTGTCTTCTTAAAGGGCTAAAACAACTCCGGAATAGTTTGGGCACTGACGTGATGGGCAATGGTACGGTAACGCAGGCCACTCGCATGTTACCGACAAACGGTCAGACGAGCCTCGGTCGTGACGTCATGTCGAGATTGGAGCGAGTCGTCGGTCATGGAAAGTTAAAAAAAAAAAAAAAAAAAAAAAATTAGATAAATAATAATAATAATAATAATAATAATAATAGTAATAATAATAATAATAATAATAATAATAATAATAATAATAATAATAATAATAATAATAATAATAATAATAATAATAATAATAATAATAATAATAATAATAATAATAATAATAATAATAATAATAATAATAATAATAATAATAATAATAATAATAATAATAATAATAATAATAATAATAATAATAATAATAATAATAATAATAATAAAAACAAGAACAGAAATCAAATGCAATGTCCTCTCTCGCTCCCTCATCACGATATAATTTATAATTGAGTTTGTAATAAACATTTTTTTTCAACCTTTCTCTTTTTAGAATGTAAGAAAATATAAAATTTACTTCAAGACGGACCTGTAGGGACTAAACAATATGGCCTCCGACTAGGATAGCTCAAATGAATGGAATTACACTGTATAGGATTTGCATGTATGTACCTATGTACTATGTGTGTACCTATGTACTATATGTGTACGTATGTGTTATGTGTGTACGTATGTACTATGTATGTACCTATGTACCATGTATGTACCTCTGTACTATGTAT
>NW_027467728.1:130000-135990 GCF_046742065.1 Oratosquilla oratoria
GTTTACGCACAGAAACAAAGGCCAAATCATGGCATTTTGTGCCCTTACGACGGCTCCGAATTGAAGAATTTGACGTCGTATTGCTGTTCCTGCTCAAGGTCAACTGTAGGTTTGTTAACTGTTGAGGTCTTGATGGTTGGTAGATTGAGAAATATTTCTTCTTTTTTCTGCTATTGCTTCAGGAACTATTGTCGTTTTGGAATCTGTTAGTGTTTGTAGGTGGTTGGTTGTCGTAATATTGTCATGAGGATTAAAGTTTTCTGTTTCACTTTGAATATATGATTGATATTTGTTTTGAATAATTGTTTGGTGTTTCTATTGTCCGGATGGTATGGCTGGGTTATTGCTTTATGTACCTTTTTCCTCACAGGGAACAGACAATCGTGTTATTCATTCTTCAGTTGGCTTAATAAAGTCCGGTTCTCTTACAGAACCGGACGCTTTTTTTTTCAAATATTTGATTTTTCCGGGCATTATGGGCTTGTGTAATAGTTTTGGAATGTTTAAATTTTCCATTACAAAACCATGGGCTTTTAAGATTTGCCGCACTTTGATTAATGGGCTTTCTTTTCTTTCACCGTAGACATCATTTTCGATGAGTTCAAATGATAAATTCATCATGATGTCTTCCATCGATGAATTCTCCTCAGTTTATTTCTTTTTATTTTCTATACAATCTTGGTCCTGGGCTTTTTTTGTTTCTATGAGACCTATAGCCTCCTGGAAGAAGAGCTTCAATATTTCGTCTTCACGTTCCTTTCGAGATGGGCTGTTCAAACGGCGAAAGGGCATAGGCACGGGCATTGTCAGTGGTACAGTAAAGAAGTTCACTCGCATGTTACCGACAAACGGTCAGACGAGCCTCGGACGTGACGTCATGTTGACTGGAGCGAGCCGTCGGTCTTGGAATGTTTAAAAAAAAGAAAAAGAAAAAAACGGAAAAAAATTCGAATGCAATGTCCTCTCTCGCTCCCTCACCACGATGGAATTCATAATTGAATTTTAAACATTTCCTTTCAACCTTTCTCTTTTTAGAAAGTAAGAAAATATAAATTTTACTTCAATACGGACCTATAGGGACTAAACAAGATGGCCTCCGACTAGAATCCCTCAACTGAATGGAACTGCACTGTATAGGTTTTGCATGTATTTATCTACGTACTATGTGTGTACGTATGTACTATGTATGTACGTATGTACTATGTATGTACGAATGTACTATATATATATTAAATAATTCCGACAGTCGTCCCCGGATTCGTCCTTATCCTCTTCTTCATCCTCTTCTTGTCCCCCCTCCTCTTCTTCTTCTCTTCTTCTTTCTCCTCTTCTTGTTCTTCTCGTTCTTGTTTTTGTTCTTAACCCCCTACTCCTCCTTTTCCTTACTCCCATCAGTGCTGGAGTCGCCCCCCGCAACTTGGGTGTGATTCGATTAATTTTCGAAAAAACGTCGGAGGCAGTTTCTTCACGAAATTTTGACTCCGGGCGGTCGTCGGTCTCGAGAGTCCGCTTCTGTGACCAGTCGGTCTTTGTTTTCCTTCCTTAATGCTGCCGCCAGGCGATTTCTTTCACTGACGTGGCTCAGCCTACGTTGTGTCAGCCTGCGGAAGATTTCTGAACGTAAAAATGGAGGAGACTGCAAGAGACCGTAGGGCCTACACTAGGCAGCTCCATGTCCCTTACCACCTATCACCCCCACCTAGAAAGGTATCTTCCCTTAGAACAACCCGTTCTTTCAGCGCTCACTACTACGTGGTTTTTAAGTCTTGAGTTTTGTGAGTTCAATCTTTGGCCATGGAACCCGTCCTTTTGCTCTCTTGATTCGCAACTCCTTGTTGCTGGTTCTACTGTGGGGCCCATTTCCTCCCCCTCGACCTTTCCGCCGATGGGTTCTGACGATTATGGTTCTCGATCCTTCCAGCTTCCGCCGCCTGACGATTTTATTCAGCTAAGGGAAACTGGTCCCGCGTCGAAAGGGCTAAAACTGCATGCGAGTCGTCTGAAGGGATGTGTCTGAATTAAGCCCTTTTCAGAACTTGTGGTCTTTGAGTGCACATGGCGATTTCCTAGCCCCTCAGGGCATGATGGACATGGGCTGTGAAAAAGGTCAAGCTAAGTATATGGCAGTTTCCTAGCTTGTGGGCATGATGAAAATGGTCTGAAAAATAGTCAGTCTCAAAGTGCAAAGGGCTTTCCAAGCCTCTATGGGCTTGTTGAAAATAGGCTGGGTTATTGCTTTAAACACCTTTGTCCTGACAGGAAACGGACAACCGCGTCAATCCTTCTTCAATGGGATCATTTAAGTCCGGTTATCCTACAGAACCGGACGCGTTTCTTCAAAGCTTTTATTCTATCGGTCATTGTGGGTTTGTTATTAGATTTTCAATGTTCAATTTTTCAATCTTCTTCTTAATTGATTTGACGGCTTTCTTATACTTCTCCTTTAAAGCTCCATGGGCTTTTTTTTTCCAAATTTGCCGTACTTTGATCAATGGGCTTTCTTGTTTTGGAGCGTTCATACACTCCTCGATGACTTCAAATATTAACTCTTGTAGCATCTTTTGAGATGCTGAATCTCCTTCCGTATATTTAATTTTATTTTCTAATTTGTTTAGTTGGGCTTTATGAGATTGAATGAGGCATAGTGCCTCTTGGTAAAGGACCTGCCGAACTTCTTCAAGATCCTGTTTTGGAGCGTTGACACACTCCTCGATGACTTCAAAAATTAACCTTTCTAGCATCATTTGAGACACTGAATCTGCTTCGATATATTTGATTTTATTTTCTAATTGATTCAGTTAGGCTTTTGGAGACTGAGACATAGAGCCTCTTGGTAAAGGACCTTGGTAACTTCTTCTTCAAGTTCCTGTCGTCTTGAAGGTCTAAAACAACTCCGGAATGGCTTGGGCACGGGCACAGTTGTTGTTCCGGTAAGGCAGTCCACTCGCATGTTACCGACAAACGGTCAGACGAGCCTCGGGCGTGACGTCATGTCGGTTGGAGCTAGTCGTCGGTCATGGAAAGTTATAAAAAAAGAAAAAAAAAAAGTCAGAAACGAAATAAAAAATAAAATGGAATGTCTTCTCTCGCTCCCTCACCACGATGGAATTTATAATTGAGTTTGTAATAAACATTTCCTTTCAACCTCTCTCTTTTTAGAAAGTAAGAAAATATCAATCTTACTTCATTACAGAACTTTAGGGACTAGACAAGATGGCCTCCGACTAGGATAGCTCAACTGAATGGAATTGCTCTTTATAGGTTTTGCATGTATGTACACAAAGGATTTACAAAGGATTTAAAAAGGCGGAGCATGCCGACAGGAGACCTTTTGGTCCATATCTAGGTCGGATGCGAAAAAATCATAATAATAATAAAATAATAAATAAAAACTATAATAATGTAAATAAAAAATAAAATACATAAATAAATGCATAGGTATAGTTAAATAATAAACAAACCGGTAAATAGTAAATAATAATAAATTAACATATACCATACCATACCATATACCAAGGCTTTTTCCCCCTTACCAGGGGGGTAGCCAAAAAGGACAAGGCACAAAAACATTCCCACCCATTTCATCCCCGAAAACACTCCACACCCCTCCACCCTCCCTCCCATCTTAGCACCTCCTAGATGACGGGTCATTCCTGCACCCTGTCCACTGCCCTGGGTCAGAAGCAGTGTCGCAGGACACAGCACATCCACAGCAAGGCCGCTTCATTAAATCGGTGACCCCCCCTCTCCGTCCCCCCATTGCAAAAAACGAGAGGACGGGGAGAAATCCCTTCGGGCTGCGTCAAAACTTTTTGCTCACACACACTACCTCACCCCCATTCCCCCGTCTAATCCACCTCATGCATCACAACAATTTCCATATACAACCATTCTCCATTCACCCCTGTCTTCTGTCCTCTCCCGTCCTTCCTCAACCGACATTCCCCTCTTCCCCAAAGCCCCCTTCACCCCATCCATCCATCTCATCCTAGGACGTCCCCTCATGTTCACTCCCTCCACATCTGCCTTCCATACCTCCTTTACTAGTCTTTCTTCACTCATTCTTTCCATGTGTCCAAACCATCCTAATACTCTTTCATCCACCCTATCTCCCAGCTCCCTTTCCACCCCTGTTCTCCTTCTCACCTCCTCATTTCTCACTCTATCTAGCCTAGTAACCCCCATCATACTTCTCAGACACTTCATCTCAAACACATTCAAGTTCCTTCTCTCTTCCTCTCTCATGTTCCATGTTTCTGCCCCATACAGTGCTGTTGGCACAATCACTCCTTCATACAGTCTCCTCTTAGCATCCATTCCCAGATTCCTATTCCTCATTACACTTTTTAAACCACCAAGGCATTTACTCGCTTCTCTCAATCTACATTCTACCTCCACCTTCACTCCACCCTTTCCTGCCACATTTGCACCCAAATATCTAAAACTATCCACTTTCTCCAGTTGCTCTCCCTTATTGCTCACTTCCAGATTACTGCCACTTTCACCCCTTGTACATCTCATCACCTTACTTTTACCCACATTTATCTTCAGCTTTCTTCTATCACACACTCTCCCAAACTCTGTCACCAGCTTCCTCAATCCCTCCTCCGATCCTGCCACAAGCATATAACTAATAATAAATGAAAATCAGACAGACAAATAACAAAACAAAAACAAATGATATAAAATGAATTATAATCATTACAGTATCTTGCTTAGGTGTTTATCTAAATGATTCTTAAAGCTTCGAACTGAACTACATTGCATTACCTGTGCAGAAAGTTTATTCCATTCATTAACTACACGGTTGGCAAAGTTGTTTCTACCTACTTCCAAATTGAATCTATATCCGGACAGTTTGAGACTATTGTTTCTTGTCTGATTCTCATTCAATGTGAAAAATTTGTCACTTTTGATGTTGTCAATTCCCTTTAGAATCTTAAAGACCTGTATCAAGTCACCTCTGAGTCTACGCTTTTTTAGGGAAAACAGATTCATATGTTTTAGTCGATTTTCGTATTATTTATTTTTGATATTTGGAATGAGTTTTGTGGCTCGCCGTTGTACTTTTTCCAGTCTGTCAATGTCTTTAATGAGATTCGGTGACCATACGGAAACAGCATATTCCAAATGTGGACGAACTAATGAGTGATGGACTTTTGAAATCAAAAGATCGCGCAATCAGTCCCAGAATCTTATTTGCTTTCTCAGAGGCTGAAATACACTGCTTGGATGATTTGAGGTCGTTACTGATAATTAAGCCGAAATCTTTTTTACTATCCACTTTTGTTAACGAATTTCCAAATAACTTGTAATCGTACTTACTGTTATTTTTACCTATGTGCGTTACCTTGCATTTACTTGTGTTAAATTTCATTAGCCACTTTTCAGACCATTGCTGTAATTTCTCTAAATCTTCTTGAACATCTAATTGGTTTGAGTGATCATTTGCCACTCCGCACAGTTTTGTATCATCAGCAAATTTGGAAACAGTAGATTTTAGTCCTTGTCTATATCATTTATATATACTATGAATAGAAGTGGGCCCAAGAACGGAACCCTGAGGAACTCCGCTTGTAACATTTTTCCCTCTAGAAGTTTTTCCATTTAAAGCAACTCTCTATTTTCGACCATTCAGCCAATTACTAGTCCAACCTAATAGGCTACCACTTATTCCGTGTAAAGCTAAATTAGTAAGTAGTCTTTCGTATGGGACGGTATCAAAAGCTTTTGCAAAGTCTTGATATGTTAAATCTATATTGTTTCTTTTGTCATAACCCGAGATAACTGTGTTGTAGAATTCGAGTAAGTCACGCAAGAACGTTTCTGTCTGAAACCATGCTGGGTATCATTTATCAAACGGTTACTTTCTAAATGATGTTCGATAGCATCTCTGATGATAGTTTCCATTATTTTTCCTACGATTGAAGTCAAGCCTATAGGCCTATAGTTATTTGGCTTCTTTTTGTCACCTTTTTTTAATATGGGAG
>NW_027467728.1:136490-146490 GCF_046742065.1 Oratosquilla oratoria
TCTTGTGGTGTCACTCCAGTTCTTGTTGTGCCAATTGAAATTCGTCTCCGCGTTCAACATCTTGCTCCTGACAAATTCTACGTACTCGGCGATTCAATAACCTTGACAATCTTCTATCAGAAACAAAATCTCAGATTCCTATATGACAAACTAGAGTGTGCAAAATGAATATATATGTATATATGTGTATGTATATACTGTATATATATATATATATGTGTGTGTGTGTATATATATATATATATATATATATATATATATATTCTCTTGTAAGCATACGAGGTTGAAGGCTAAAGAGGATTCATTGTTGATTATTTTATTACGTGTAGCTTCGATACAACGTACAATCTTTTTTGTCTTCAAATTTGACGTATCTTAGTAGTTGTCCTATTGTGGCCGACGTTTCGGAACTTCCTGGTTCCATCTTCTGGGCGATCTGGATTCTGGATTCCAAGAAAAGACCACCTCGCTTGCGCGGGATCGGGTTTTGTGGGAGGGGAAGAATGTCTGTTAGAAAATGAAAAGATAGTAGTGTATAAAAGAGGGCTATTGCCACCGGGCGAATTGCGAGCGATTAGGGGCTAGTTTGTTGTCATGGCTTAGGAGAACTGGACCAGGGGCATAGAGGGCAGCGCTTGACGCCGGAGGTTAGGATTACCAACGGGGTTAGGATCACCAACGAAAGTTTAGAAAATGGTAGGAGGCGTAGTAGTAGAGAAAGGTGGAAAAACGGAAAAATCTTTAGTGGGAGGTAAACTGAAATGAGAAGATGTAGTAGAAGAGAAAGTTAGAAAGGAAGCGAATTTTAGTCGAAGAAAAAGTAAGTGTATATGTTTGTGCGTGATTTGTGGCTTTGTTCGTGAGAGGTGTATGTGTGTATCTTACGAGAAGTGAGTTGATTTCACTTTCCGCGTGTAGAGGGCGAACCTGATAAGCCACAGGTGGGGCGAGCGTACCCTGATTATCCCCAGGTTTTGGGTTTGAAGTCCTTTTAGAGCTGATCAAGGGGCGGTGCGAGGGGGGGCAGACGGGCGGTGTACACCCGCCTGCCGACGTCAACGAAGATCTGATGTGCAGTGTCTGTGGATGTCGTATTTATTCATGGAGTTGGGATCATAAGGCTTCTTGCAGGAAGAGGTCTCCTCTGATTGGTTGCCTAGGACCAATAGGGGAGCCGGGTTACTGGAGATCTGAGAGACCTCTCCCAGTGCGTGTAGTGATTCTGTCTGTGTTCAGTCTCTTCATGGATGGTAAGACGCGCAGGTCTTCGGTCTGGATGTTGATGTTAGGATGGTTATCTTGTATGTATATGGCTTCCAGGAACAGTAGCCGTCGGGGATCCGATTCCCTGTCTATGATTGTCGTGTTATTGTCTAGGTCTTTTCTTGTTAGTGCTTTGTTGTGGGAAGAGGTATAGTGTGACTTGATTGATCCGTTGGACAGGTGGCATGTTAGGCGTCGTGTGAATTTTGTTGTCATACCAATGTAAGTGAGATATATATAAATATATATATATATATATATATATGATGAAGGTGGAAAAAGAAGTCACGGGTCTAGTTCCGATTACTGAGTTTATTCCTGACCCGGTTTCGCTCTAGACCCGTGACTTCTTTTTCCACCTTCATCACTTGTCATAATGTACCAACATATATATATATATATATGTAAGTATGCAAGGTTGACCACGAAGAAAAACTATTAAAGCAGAGCGCTCATCGTGTATTCACATCTTCAATGCAAATAATGTATTATTTGCATGTAATGTATTGAAGATGTGAATACACGAAAGCGCTCTCCTTTAATAGTTTTTCTTCGTGGTCAACCTTGCATTTTCAAGAACACACGCTCCCAGTGTTTTTCCTGCATATGTAAGTATATCTTTATATATGTATATATTTATATATGTTTATATATGTTATGCAGAAAAAAACCACTGGGAAATAAGAAGCTTATAGTTTTCGTCTATTTAAGACATTATCAAGAATGTCTTGATAATGTCTTGATAATGTCTTAAATAGACGAAAACGTTCGGACTAAGCTTCTTATTTCCCAGTGGTTTTTTCTGCATATTATTTTCACGTGTGCCTTGTGAATTACTGCAAAATTATATATGTATATGTATATACATATATAAATATATATATATATATGTATATATATGTGTATATATATACAATATATATATAATACAATATATATATATAATGTATATATATATAAATATAATATATATATATATATATATGTACATATATGTATATATATATATATATATTCATATATATATGTGTATATGTATATGTGTATATATATGTAAATATATATATATATATATATATACATATATATGTTATATATTTATATTTATATTTATGCTGCGAGTTCGTGAATCATCCCTAATCTACCCATACCTCACCTAACTTGAACCCTTTACCCTAACAAAAATATATTTTTTAAATGAGACATAGTTATCCAAGTATCTGGAGTGATAGGGTATCAGAATATATATATGGTTATGGGGGTCTATCTGGAAAACCATAGGAGTTCGTGAACATACAAACAAATTGGAAGTTAAATGAAAGATAGTAATCCAAGTACCTTGGATTATAAGGTTTGAGAATACATATGTTTATAGGGGTCTATCTGCAAAAACCTAAGAGTTCGTGAATAATGTCTATCTTAACCTTACCCAACCTAACTTTAACCCATAACCCTAACCAAGTGATAATTTATCAGTATATATATGGTTATGGGGGTCTATATGCAAAACCCTATATGCAAAACCCTAGGAATTCTTGAACAAACAAATAAACAAATATACAGACAGACAGATAAATGAAAAATAGTTTTGCAAGTACCTTGGGTTATAAGGCTCCACAATATATACGGTTAAAGGGGTCTATCTACAAAAACCTAAGAGTAGTTCGTGAATAATCACTCGCCTAACCATAACCCTCCTAACCCTTATCCCTAATCAAAATATATGTATATATTTTTTGGAAATGAAATATAGTTATCGAAGTACCTGGAGGGATAGGGTATCAGAATATATATGGTTAAGGGGGTCTATCTCCAAAACCCTAGGAGTTCGTGATCAAAAACAAAGGATCAGGCAGACAGACAGAGGTTAATACTTTATTATAGTATATATATATATATATATATATATATATATATATATATGTATATATATGTGTATATATATACACCCCTTCTACGCCGAATAATACTATTTTACTTACCCTGGCAAAAAGAAAAGAAAAGAAAAGAAAAAAAAACGATTTTATTCAGCTGCTCATATCTGCCAGATGTTATTAAAAGACATGTGGGCACTTTTGGTGAAATAATGAGGTGCAGAGCTTGTGATTCGCTTTCATGTTCACTGACAAAAAGACGGCCAACTCATCATGGACACATATTTTGCGGGAGTTCGGAGGTAAACAACGACAGAATTCACGAGGTTGCTCAGTCGATATAGGGTCTAGACGAGGGTAGGGCAAGGGTCCCTAAATAAGCTGCACGTCGCTTAGGGGAAGGTTAGAGGTACCTTGGCTTGACTCACCTTGCCTTTGAAGTCTGTGTAACTCTGATGAAAGTAGTCAAGCTGCCATGCGGTAAGGAGCGGTATGTGTGCAAGGTGCCTCTTCTATATCTGACCTCTAGTTAAACTTAACCAGGCTCTCGACCACTGTGTTGAGGGGTATTTGTTGATACATTATGACTGGCACCAGATAACTGTATGCAACTGTTTGGTCTCCGAAAGCAAAATGAAATCAAATGTGGCCGTGAAGAGTGAAAGGTAAAATGCCTTATCCAACAAGGCATTTATCTACGATAGAGGCCGCCATTTTGTCCTACCTCTTTGGACAGCCACGGCAAGTGGCAATAACTGGCAACTGTAGGAATCAAACCTGGGCCTGTGGGGTTATGAGGCGAGGTTGGAAGCCAACGCGCCACAGAGACACTTGAGCACGAACAACGCTCCTACAAATTAATCATTTTTCGTGCATTTCTCTTACCAAATGCCAAACAAATTTGCTCAAATGAGGATTGTGTCAAGATCATCCGGGAACTCGGACCTAAACCACAGATTTTATGGTCGATATTGTATGATTTTATTTAGGTGAGGCTCACCCCTTGGAGTGGAAGGCTCGGGTGGGATGGTTCTCAAAGCCCATTCTGGATGCGTAAGTTCTCCAGTCAAGATAAGGTCGCTTGATGTTTGCTGGAACGAGAACATCATGACTTTGGTATTCTCTACGTGCTTCGTATCTGGGCAACACAGACCTTTTCATTTAGCTCAGAGGGCGGACCCTTGCGAACAAGAGGTGAGGAGCTGATGATCCCTTCTTTTCGTCGACGACGTCTTCCTTTCTCACTGAACAGGCTATTCTGACACCAGTCTGACCATAGACCACCTGTTTTCCTGGAATATGTACAAGATTTATGAATAGCTGTTGCAAAATGGTCCTAGAACTGACAAAACTGTTTATGCCCCCCCCCCATGTGGGGTGGGTGGGCATAAAACAGATTACCAAAGTAATTAATTTAATTCTCAACGTTTCGTTTGCAAGGAGACATCAGTGTAGTGCCTAGTGTAGGCCTTATGGTCTCTTGCAGTCTCCTTTATTCTTATGTTCTTATGTTCTTATCAGGAAAATCTGTAACATATAAATTACCGACATACAGAAACAAAGAACATGGGTATGAATAACAACAAAAATTCACCAATCAACAAAATAGACATCAATAAATCAAATCATAAACCAATACAAATTCATAGACTGTAGGGGAACAATACTTACAAAATTAAGAAATTTAAAGAAAAGACAAAAGATAGCGTGGACCTTTGGCTTATATATCAGAGCCTCACCTGCATAGGTGGTGCAGGGGGAGGGGGAGGGGGAAGGGGTAGTGGGGTGTGACCTGTCTTAACGGCGTCGGTATGGGGGTTGGGGGGCTGGGGTGAGGGTTGCGAGGTCGGTTGTTGGGGAGGAGGGAGGGAGTGGATGGGAGGAGGAGGGAGAGGGAGGTTATGACCCGACTTCACATTATCAAAGGGTGTGGTGGACACAGAAGGGTTTGGTTGGGGGGAGAGGGGGAAGGGGGTTCGCCGTGCGGGCGAGAACATTGTTATACAAGCTAATGTTTGTGGCAAATTCCCCGGATGAAGAATCAAGTAGAATATTAAGAAATGGGAGTTTGCCATCCTTATTCAGTTCAGTCATGAAGCTTAGTCCTGATTCTTCCTGGAGGCGCAATATAAATTCCTCGAGAAGGGTTTCTGATTTCGTACAAACAAAAATGTCGTCAATGTATCTGTAGTAAAGTAATGGTCTGACGTCGTCTTCCTGGAAAATTGCTTCCTCTACTGCAGACATGAATGCTTGAGCAAAGAATAATTCCAGGGGGGAGCCCATTGCTATTCCATCGTGCTGGACATACGCTCCCTCCGGACATTTAAAGTGGGGCTCAGTTGTGCAGATTTCAGCATCTCTTTCATTATGTGCCTCTGGATGGTTGGAGGGGGGAAATCTGCGTGTTCATAAACATATTTAAGGATGATGTTGATCGTCTTAATCACTGGCACATATGAAAAAAAACTAGCAGCATCCAACGATACTAGGAATCAGTTAGGCTTATTGACCCTTAAGATGTCAATGAACTCATCCCTAGAATTTAAAGAATAAGTATTAGGGATATACAGAGAAATGATATCATGCAATGTTTTAGCTACGCTATATGAGGGTGTAGGTATTTGGGGAATGATGGGCCTAAGGGGGTTTCCTTCCTTGTCGGCCTTTATGTTTCCATAGAGATAACCTAGGGAAAAATCACCAACTAGGAGTACAAACTTGTTGCCTCCTGTCAAATCATTAACATTAGAAATGAGTTTGTTGAGTATAGATTTGATCTTAGCAACAAGGTTACGAGAGTTACGTTTAAACTTAGAATTATCCAGTAGGATATCACGGCATTTCTGAAAATAAACTTCTCTGTTAAGGATACACACAGACACACACACACACACACACACACACACACACACACACACACACACACACACACACACACACACACACACACACACACACACACACACACACACACACACACACACACACACACACACACACACACACACACACACACACACACACACACACACACACACACACACGACTCGGTGGCGTAGTTGGTAGAGCGCTGAACTGCCACCATAGTGGCCCGCAGTTCTTGGTTCGAATCCTGCCCAGGGCCGAAATTATTTCGGTACCGCTGCGCTTCGGAGTTGGGGGTTGGGTATGTATTCACTTGGTCTTTGGATCACGTGTTGGACTCGTGATCGACAGCTATTTCCCTCCTGGAAGAGAGCTCAGAGCTCGTAGGTCCGATCTATGGGTAATGCTATGACCTTGCACACACACACACCCCCAACTCCCCGCCCACGAGAGTTGGAGTAACACCCCTCAGCGCTGCCGATACTGATATTATTTTCAGCCCCGGGCGAGGATCGAACCCGGGGTGTGTGTGTGTGTGTGTGTGTGTATTTACCTAGTTGTATTTACCTAGTTGTATTTTACGGGAAGGGGAGCTATGCTCGTGAGGTCCCGTCTTCATATCTCATTTTATCTAAACTATTTTTAAATTCATGTATTGTTTTTGCACACACCACTTTCTCATCTAACTTGTTCCAACTGTCTATTGCTCTGTGAGGAAAGCTGTTCTTTTTCAAATCTCTTCTATAGTTGTCTTTTTTATTTTCTTTCCGTGTCCTCTTGTATTTCTGTCATCCCATTTTATCAGATTCTCTCTATCAGTAATTTCTATGCCTTTCATGATTCTGTAAATAGCTATCAAATCTCCTCTCTCTCTTCTTTGCTCTAGTGTCTGTAGTTTAAGTTTTTGTAGTCTCTCTTCATATGATAGTTTTGAGAGTGTTGGTGCCAGTTTAGTAATTGCTCTTTGTATTCTTTCAAGTTTTTTTATACATTTTTTTGTACTTGGTGACCATATCGTTGCTGCATATTCCAATCTTGGTCTTATCAGGGTGATTAGGATTTTCCTCACCATTTCTTCATCCAGGTATGTAAATGCCACTTTGATTGTTCTTATTAAATTATAAGTTTCTCCAAAAATCTTATTTATATGTTTCTCAGGTGACATATTATTCATAACAATGACTCCCAGGTCCCTCTCATTTTCTACTCTTTTTATTCCTTCTTCTCCCAAATTATATGATCCTGTTATTCTGTTTTTGCTTTTTCCAAATTCCATTATACTACACTTTTTTGTATTGAACTCCATCTCCCACTTCCTACTCCATTCTTGTACTTTATTTAGATCTCTCTGTAGTGATTCACAATCCTCTTCAGTTTTCACTCTTTTCAGTAATTTTGCATCATCTGCAAAGAAGCTCATATAGCTTTCGATTCCTTCATCCATATCATTAATATATATAGCAAACATTATTGGGGCCAGAACTGTTCCCTGCGGGACACCGCTTATTACTTCATTCCATTTTGAGTGCTGATCTCTTATCACTACTCTCATTTTTCTTTCTTGCAAAAAGTCTTCCATCCAATTTAGCAATTTACCTTGTATTCCTCCTTCATATTCTAATTTCTTAAGCAACTTCTTATGTGGTACTTTGTCAAAAGCTTTTTTTAGGTCTAGAAATGCACAATCAGCCCATCCATCTCTTTCTTGTATTATATCTATTAGTCTTGAATAGAAACATATTAAATTGGTGACGCATGATCGTCCTTGTCTGAATCCAAATTGCCTTGGATTTAGTACGTTGTTTTTTTCCAAGTATTTTACCCATCTACTTTTGATAATTCTTTCACATATTTTTGCTATTGTACTTGTTAGAGAGACTGGTCTATAGTTGGTAGGTTCTTCTTTATTTCCTCCTTTATATATAGGTACTATATTTGCTTTTTTCCAATCTTCTGGAACTTTTCCTTCTTTTAAGGAACTGCTTATTATGCTATGTATTTTGTCTGCCAGTTCATTCCTACATTCTTTCAGAATCCAGTTTGCTATTTCATCTGGCCCATGCGATTTTCTGACATCAAAAATTACCCAAGTGTGTCAATATTTCATTCTTCGTTACTTCTATTTCTTCCATAGGGGGGACTTTTTCCTTCCACTCAATCTCTTCAGGTTGTATATTTTCCCTTGTAAACACTGATTTAAAATGTTTGTTCATAATTTCTGCCATTTCCATTTCCTCAGTGTATTCAACTCCTCCTTGTCTTAATTTCTCCAAGTCTTGTTTGTTTTTCAGTTTATTGTTTACAAATCTGTAGAATAGTTTTGGTTGATCTTTACACTTTTCTATAACATCTTTTTCATATTTTCTTTTTTCCTCTCTGCACTTTTGTACATATTCATTTCTATAACCAGTATATATTTTCCATTTTTCAGGTCTTCTGTCTTTTTTCCATCCGGTCCAGGCTTTGTCTCTTTTGTCTTTTAACTCCCTACAACTTTTGTTGTACCAGCATTTTACATATTCTTTTTCTTGTTTTTGTCTTGGGACATACTTTTCCACTCCTTCTTTGTAAATTTTTGTCAAAATATTCCATTTCTCTTCCACTGATGTTTCTTCTTTGTATATTTCTTCCCAGTTTTCTTGTTGGAAGAATTCTCTTATTTTATCAAAGTTTGTTTTTTCATACATCATTCTTCCTTTTCTATATTGTTCATTTCTTTTCATATATTTTTCTTCATTAAGTTCCAGTTCAATCAATATGTGGTCACTTTTACCTATTGGTGTTTTATATTCAATCTTGTCCACTATTCTAGGTTCAGATGTAATTATTAAGTCTAGCCTCGATGGTTCTTCTTCATTTCTATACCTAGTGTTCTCTTGTATCCATTGTGTCATTGAATGGTCAGTAATCATCTCAAGTAGAGCATTTCCCCATGAGTCATCACCACTCTTTACTGTCATTTCTTCCCAGCAGATTTCTTTGCAATTAAAGTCGCCCATCATAACTATTCTTCCTCCGTCTTCCATTATTTTAGTTAATGCTATCTTTGTGTCCTCTAACATACTTTTATGTTCACTCTCCTCCCATGAGGCTGTTTTCGGAGGCACATAATTGATCACAAATTTTCTGCTCTTCTTATCTCGGTCTTCCACTTCTATCATAATCATCTCTACTGTATTCTTTCCATATATGACACCTTTCACGTTTATATCCTTTTTTGTCAGGAACATAACTCCACCCCCTTGTTTTTTCTCTCTGTTTCTAATCCAATAATTGTATGTATCATGTCCTACACTGTTGGGTGGTAGTGGGCCTTTTAATTTTGTTTCTACAATTCCCATTATGTCCGGTTCTTTTTCTTTCAAATAATCATTCAGTTCATTCAATCCTGTTATCAATCCATCTATATTTGTGTAAGACACTCTTAGTTTTCTGCCACTTCCATTGTGTTCTCTGTTTCCCTTATGTTTTTCTTTAGTATGTCGAACTGCTTTATTTTCATGTTCACTACTCTCCAATAGAATCTCTCTTTCTCTGACTCCGTTCTTTCCTCGTTTTTTGCCTTAGCTTCAATTCTTTTCTGCTTTTCTGCCTCTCTTTCCTCCTTATTCATTTCTCTTTTTATCCATACCTTTTTATATTGATCATTTGTTGCTAGTTTCCCTGTCTTGGATAGAATTTTCTCTGCCGTTGTTTGTGACCTGAATTTAATCTTAATTGGTCTGGTCTTATCTGTACTATATTTTCCGAGTCTGAATTTTTCCTCAATTTCCTTTATAATTTCTGGTTCATCTTCCTGGACTAATTTTAATAAACTGCTTACTCTTTCATTTTCCTCCTTGATTCTTGCGGTTCTATCTGGGTTATGTTTCTCTTCCATTCCTAATATAATTATACATTTCTTTTTGTCAGCTAATTCTCTTACTATATTCTCCTTCTGTCTCATCACTTTAATAACTGAGTCTTCATTATGTTCTTTCAATTGCTGTTTGACT
>NW_027467728.1:158990-163990 GCF_046742065.1 Oratosquilla oratoria
ATTCAAATAGTTACGATGGCGAAGCGTGAGGGGGATTCGATCTAGTCCTTACCATTCCCACTGGTGCGATTAGGTGTACTGTAAAAAATGGGGGTTATATGGGTGGCAGTTAGCAACCTCCCCAATCTCGGTAATCAGTTAGATTACGAGTTAGTACACTTTTAGATCGTCTGTGGTCGAGTGGTTAAAGGCGGGTGCTGTGGACTCTCTCGAGTCTATAGGCGGTGGTTCGAATCCTCTGCGCGACGGTCATGGATTGTATGATTGATGTCGCTGTCCACTAGCGAATTATTCAAATATATATATATATATATATATATATATATATATATATATATATATATTGTCACGTTACCACCCCTAACCTTAAAGTAATTGGTTAGTAAATAAAGGATCTAGGAGGACAACAACAGATCTTGCCTCATCCCTTAAAGGTGGAGTGACAATAACGGATATTAGTTTCACTTCTTACTGCATAGTTCCCTCTCTAACAAGCATATCTCATCATACCCTTCAGTTAGAAAAGAAATCCCTACTTCACATTATCATCATAAATGGAGGATATAGAAAGATAGTAGGTAATTATATCTTAACCTATATTGAATAAACCTAACAATATAGAATCAAATGTATATATTTGATTATTGCATCTCAGACTCAAGTATATAATATATTCTTGGTACATATGAGGTGTTTCATTATCTCACTTCTCCACTCATATAATGTATATACAAATCAAAGGCACCATTAATCGGTTTACATTCCATATATGATATTCATATTACATAACCTTCACATAGTCTTCTAACCAGGCTCTGCTTCTACAAGCACTGTGAATATTGAATTCTTAATAATATAATCACTTCAAAATGTTAATCCTTACAAATCATGCTTTTACAACATACCATTTATATCCATTATTACTCTTCCTCTGTGCGTTTTATCACTATATATCCCCATATTTCTACTCCCATTTTATATTCTTTCAACCATATTATCCTCAAAAGACTTATATATCTAATTCAAACCATATACAGAAGAAGGAACCAGCGAGGAATTGCAATCATTCCCTTTTTCCTCTTTTTTTTGACGACAATTCCAATAATGTTTCAACTCTCCCCGCGATATAGTCAGTAGTGTAAAATATAAATCATACATTGATCATACACCAAAAGCAATTACAATAAATATTTCTATGAATTCTTACATCACTAGAGCATCATAATCTCACAGGAATAAACATATTTTTCAGACATATTAAATTTTTGAATACTTAGATTTCAGCATGTGGATCTACGTCCATGAATGTAAACACGATAGAAATAGTCGTCAGCCTACATGATTAGAGAACGTAATAAACACCAGGGGTGACTATGGTAACAATATATGTATATACATATATATATATAAACATATATAAATATATACATATATAAAGATATACTTACATATGCAGGTAAAAACACTGGGAGCGTGTGTTCTTGAAAATGCAAGGTTGACCACGAAGAAAAACTATTAAAGCAGAGCGCTTTCGTGTTTTCACATCTTCAGTGCAAATAATACATGCAAATAATACATTATTTGCCCTGAAGATGTGAATACACGAGAGCGCTCTGCTTTAATAGTTATTCTTCGTGGTCAACCTTGCATACTTACATATACATATATATATATATATATATATATATATATATATATACAGTATATATATACACATATATACATACACATATATACACATATATTCATTTTGCACACTCTAGTTTGTCATATAGGAATCTGAGATTTTGTTTCTGAAAGAAGATTGTCAAGGTTATTCAATCGCCGAGTACGTAGAATTTGTCAGGATCAACATGTCGAACGCGGAGACGAATTTCAATTGGCGCAATAAGAACTGGAGTAACACCACAAGACCAAGAGCCTTTAAAGACGTCCAAGAAAAAAACTGGAGAGAAAAAAGGCTACATACCAGCGAGAAAGCGGACACCTTCCCGAAAATACCTTGTAGTTCTCTCAAAGTCCGCACAAGAGTTTTCGCTCCTCAGCAGCCTAAAGAGAACTGGAGGGAAGGCAGTCGAAGGGCCTTTCACGACTTTGAACGAAAGAACCGGACAGAAGAAAGGAAAGATATCAGCAAGAACGCTGATGATCTACGGAAATTATCCTATATATCTCTTAGAGTCCCCCAAATTTTTCCAGTTCCTCCTCAAACTGTGCCCTTTAAACCTCCTCAAGAGTGGCTCACACCTTCTGAAGCAAGTGGGAAGGAATCTACACCCAGTTGATATTGGAAATCAATTTGTGCTGGTCTTTAGTTTTATACGTTTTTTAGGATTTGTGAGAAACTGTTATATTGCCTTGGTGAAGAGATTTTTTACTAATTTTTGATACTCGACGCCTCCTCTTTAAGAAAAAATGGGCGAGTTCGAGAAGGAAAGAATCTTCAGGCTTCTACAGACATGGTCGAAGTGGACTTTTGAAGTTCCGCAAAACTGAATAATCAGACACTAGAAAGTCTCTTTTCATTTGGCTGCGAGGAGGAAAAGGTATTGGCTCTCTGTGGTCCTGAAATCGCTTTACATCATATATGTCAGGGTTCCTGGGAACACCATGGGACCCTCAACTTTCTCTTATGTGTTAGGTCCCTTCTGAGTGTGGGCCTTTAGTTAAAAAAAAAAAAAAAAAAAAAAAGTAAAAAATGAGCAAATGTTTCTGGAGATGAACAAGATCGTATGAATTACAGTGTATTGCGGCCTATGAAAAAGCAAATAAGATTCTAAGACTGATTGCGCGATCTTTTGATTTCAAAAGTCCATCACTCATTAACAAGCTATATAAATCGTTAGTTCGTCCACATTTGGAATATGCTGTTTCCGTAAGGTCACCGAATCTCATTAAAGACATTGACAGACTGGAAAAAGTACAACGGCGAGCCACAAAACGGATTCCAAATATCAAAAGTAAATCATACGAAAATCGACTAAAAGATATGAATCTGTTTTCCCTAAAAAAGCGTAGACTCAGAGGTGACTTGATACAGGTCTTTAAAATTCTAAAGGGAATTGACAACATTAAAAGTGACAAAATTTTCACATTGAATGAGAATCAGAGAAGAAACAATGGTCTCAAACTGTCCAGAAATAGATTCAATTTAGAAGTAGGTAGAAACAAAAATGAATGGAATAAACTTCCTGCACAGGTAGTGCAATGTAGTTCAGTTCGAAGCTTTAAGAATCATTTAGATAAACACCTAAGCAAGATGCTGTAATGATTATAATTTATTTTATATTATTTGTTTTTGTTTTGTTATCACTTGTCTGTTTGATTTTCATTTATTATTAGTTATATGTCAATTTATTATTATTTACTATTTACCTGTTTGTTTATCATTTAACTATACCAATGCATTTGTTTAGGTATTTTATTTGTTATTTACATTATTGTAGTTTTCATTTATTACATTATTATTATTATGTTTTTTTTTTTCGCATCCGTCCTAGATATGAACCAAAATGTCTCCTGACGGCATGCTCCGGATTTATAATCCTTTGTAAACAAATAAAAATATATATAAAAAGAAAATAAACTATTTGCATTTTTATTTGACTCTCCAATATTTTTTCCTTCCATAGGCAACTGGATTTCCTAGTGGGTAAAAAAAGATTCAATGGTGTGTTTTATAACAATAAAATACATATATATGTTTTTTTTTATTGTCAAACAATTTTAGTATTGTGTAAGTGTACCCTCTATGCCAGTGGTTCTTAACCTGTGGGGAATTCCCCACTGGTGGGGAATGGCGGAGTTGCCAAGTGGGGAATGACCGGTTGGACAGAACAACCACGTTTCGCTGGTATTTTGTCTTTCTTCTCTCCAATTTTTTCGTTCGACGTTTCCAAAGGCTCTTATACTGCTTTCCCTCCAGTTTTCTTTAGTCTGAGAAGGAACTGGAAATTTTTTGGGTATTTTCGCGAGGTCCTCCGCGTTCTCGCTGGTTCTTTGCCTTTCTTCACTCCAGTTTTTTCCTTTGACGTCTAGAAAGGCTCTACGACAGCCTTCACTCCAGTTCTATTTAGTCTACTGAGGAGAGAAAATTCTTCTGCGGACTCTGAGAGAACTATAAGGCATTTTGTCGAAGGTGTCCGCTTTCTCGCTGGTATGTAGCCTCTCTTCTCTCCAATTTTTTTCTTCTGCGTCTCGAGAGGCTCTTGGTCTGGTCTCCCTCCAGTTCTTGTTTCGCCAATTCAAATTCAGGTTTGCGTTCGACATCTTGATCCTGACAAATCTACGTCCTCAGCAATTCAATAACCTGAAGAATCTCTTATCAAAAACAAAATCTCATATTCTGATATGGCAATCAATTAAGATTGTGGAAAAAATATATATACAAATGTCATCACAAGAATAAAATCATTATATATACGATAGACTCACTCATTATTACACATATACATATAAATACATATGTTTATATATATATATATATATATATATATATATTATATATATATATATATATTATAAACATACATATACACACACATGAAAACACACACACACATACACACGAACACACACACACAAACACACACATACACACACACACACATACACACTATATATATATATATATATATATATATATATATGTGTGTGTGTGTGTGTATATATATACACATGTACATATAAATAAAAACATGTTTATATATATATATATATATACACACACACATATATATATATATATATATATATATATACATAGTACATACATACATATACCAAGGCTTTTTCCCCCTTTCAAGGGAGGTAGCCAAAAAGGGAAAGGCATAAAATCACTCCCACCCATTTCATCCCTAAATACACTCCACACCCCTCCCACCCTCCCTCTCATCTGAGCACCTCCTGGATGACGGGTCATCCCTGCACCTTCCCCACCGCCCTGGGTCAGAAGCAGTGTCGCAAGACACAGCACATCCACAGCAAGGCCGCTTCATTTA
>NW_027467728.1:168990-171490 GCF_046742065.1 Oratosquilla oratoria
ACATGGGTATAAATAATAAAAAAAAATTCACCAATCAAAAAAATAGGTTGAGAGAAGCGAGTAAATGCATTGGTGGATTAAAAAGTGTAATGAGAAATAGGCATCTGGGAATGGATACTAAAAGGAGGTTGTATGAAGGAGTGATTGTGCCGACAGCACTGTATGAGGCAGAAACATGGAACATAAGAGAGAAGGAGTGTGAATGTAAATAAAAGGAGCTGTCTTAGAAGTATGATAGGGGTTACTAGGCTGGACAGAGTGAGAAATGAGGAGGTGATGAAGAGAACAGGGGTGGTAAGGGAGTTGGGAGATAAGGTGGATGAAAGAGTATTCGGATGGTTTGGACACATGGAAAGAATGAGTGCTAAAAGATTAGTGAAAGAGGTGTGGAAGGCAGAGGTAGAAGAAGTGAATATGAGAGGGCGTCCTAGGATGAGATGCATGGATGGGGTAAAAGGAGCATTGCAAAAGAGATGAATGTCTGTTGAGGAAGGAAGGGAGAGAACAGAAGATAGGGGTGAATAGAGAATGGTTGTATATGGATGATGTTGTGATGCATGAGGAGAAATGGGTGGAGGATACGGGGTGAGGAATTATGTGTGAGAAAAATTTGACGCAGCCCGAAGTGATTTCTCCCCGTCTTCCCCTTTTCTGCATGGGGGGACGGAGAGGGGGGTCGCCGATTTAATGAAGCGGCCTTGCTGTGGATGTGCTGTGTCTTGTGACACTGCTTCTGGCCCAGGGCAGTGGACAAGATGCAGGGATGACCCGTCATCAGGGAGGTGCCATGATAAGAGGGGGGTGGGTACAGGGTTCAGGAGAGTGGAGTGTATGAGCGATGGAAATAGTGGGAGTGTTTTTATGTTGTGGTTTTGCTGTCAGACTTCCAAAAACGAAATATAGATTAAGGTTATGCAGTCCTTTCATGTGTCCTTTATATGACCTTTTCATCTAATTGTCCTTTTACCTACATCCTGTAGGTCTTTTCTATCTCTACACAGTCTAAATGCAATGTTTCATGACCCTTCAATGTTCACCGGTTGAATCATTATCAAAAAGTGTGACTCATTGTTTATATTAGTATAGCCACCTTAAATGTCTTCCCTCGTCTTTCTCTTCTTAATTTCTTTCCCTGATTTTATCTTCAATTTACTCTATATGTTCTTCACTATATTTCCAAGTCACACAATCAAAAAAGGATTCCCCTCGTTGGCTACCGTTTTCCCTACCATGCAATCCATTACAATGTCTGTATATATAAAAATATATATATATTTATATATGTATATATATATATATATATATATACATACATATATATATATTATACATATATACATATATACATATATATATAAAGAACATAAGAACATAAGAATAAAGGAGACTGCAAAAGACCATAAGGCCTACACTAGGCAGCTCCGTATCCATCACCACCTGTCATACCCATCCATAAAGTTGTCTAATCGTTTTTTAAAACAACTGATAGTTTCAGCGCTTACTACATGGTTACTAAGTTTATTCCATTCATCGACCACCCTATTAGTAAACCAATTCTTGCCTATTTCCTTCTTAAATCTAAATTTGTCCAGTTTATACCCATTACTGCGGGTTCTGCCCTGTTGTTTTATTATGATGACCTTGTTTGCATCACCGTTGTTATAGCCTTTGATCCACCTGAACACTTGTATTAGATCACCCCGCACTCTGCGTCTTTCCAGAGAGTGTAAGTTTAGGTGCCTAAGCCTCTCTTCGTAAGGCAAATTTCCGAGTCCTTGTATCATTTTGTCATTCTTCTCTGTACTGATTCTAGTGAATTTATGTCCATTCTGTAGGATGGAGACCATAACTGTACCGCATAGTCAAGGATGGGTCTAACTATCGCTAGATAGAGTTTAATAATTACCTCTGCACTTCTATTCGTTACCGTCCTAGCAATGAAACCTAATGCGCTGTTAGCTTTATTTCTGGCGCTAATGCACTGCTTCCTGGTTTTAAGGTCCGGACTCACCAGAACTCCCAAGTCCCTCTCGCACTCAGATTTTTCTAAAAACGTGTTATCTAAGTTGTATCCATTTTCGGGGTTGTGTAGACCTACGTTTAACACGCTACGCTTAGAGATATTGAAGTTCATTTGCCATTTCACCGACCATGTTAACAGTTTATTAAGATCATCCTGCAGAATCTGGTCGTCGTCTCCTGACCTAATTAGGCGTCCTATTTTAGTGTCGTCCGCAAACTTACTAACAATACTATTTAACCCATCGTCTAAGTCGTTTGTATACATAATGAACAACAAGAGACCCAAAACGGTGCCCTGGGGGACCCCGCTAGTAACATTGCCTCACCTAGATTTTATTCCATTTATGGTGACCCGCTGTTACTAATCCAAGCTCTAATCAATTCTAACACTTTTCCTCCTATGCCATGGGCTTTGATTTTAATTAGTAGTCTCTGGTGTGGCACTTTGTCGAACGCTTTGCTAAAGTCAAGGTAAATA
>NW_027467728.1:176490-183990 GCF_046742065.1 Oratosquilla oratoria
CTTATTAAATTATAAGTTTCTCCAAAAATCTTATTTATATGTTTTTCAGGGGACATATTACTCATAACAATGACTCCCTGGTCCTTCTCATTTTCTACTTTTTTTATTCCTTCTTCTCCCAATTTATATGCTCCTGTTATTCTGTTTTTGCTTTTTCCAAATTCCATTATACTACACTTTTTTGTATTGAACTCCATCTCCCACTTCCTACTCCATTCTTGTACTTTATTTAGATCTCGCTATAGTGATTCACAATCTTCTTCAGTTTCCACTCTTTTCAGTAGTTTTGCATCATCTGCAAAGAAGCTCATATAGCTTTCTATTCCTTCATCCATATCATTAATATATATAGCAAACATTATTGGGGCCAGAACTGTTCCCTGCGGAACACCGCTTATTACTTCATCCCATTTTGAGTGCTGGTTTCTTATCACTACTCTCATTTTTCTTTCTTGCAAAAAGTCCTCCATTCAATTTAGTAGTTTGCCCTGTATTCCTCCTTAATTGTCTAATTTCCTAAGCAACTTCTTATGTGGTACTTTGTCAAAAGCTTTCTTTAGATCTAAAAATTCACAGTCCGCCCATCCATCTCTTTCTTGTATTATATCTATTAGCCTTGAATAGAAACATATTAAATTGGTGACGCATGATCGTCCTTGTCTGAATCCAAATTGCCTTGGATTTAACACTTTGTTTTTTTCTAAATATTTTACCCATCTACTTTTGATAATTCTTTCACAAATTTTTGCTATTGTACTTGTTAGAGAGACTGGTCTATAATTGGTAGGTTCTTCTTTATTTCCTCCTTTATATATAGGTACTATATTTGCTTTTTTCCAATCTTCTGGAACTTTTCCTTCTTTCAAGGAACTATTTAGTATGCTATGTATTTTGTCTGCCAGTTCATTCCTGCATTCTTTCAGTATCCAGTTTGCTATTTCATCTGGTCCATGCGATTTTCTGACATCAAGATTACTTATGTGTGTTAATATTTCATTCTTTGTTACTTCTATTTCTTCCATAGGGGGGACTTTCTCTTTCCATTCAATCTCTTCAGGTTGTATGTTCTCCCTTGTAAACACTGATTTAAAATGTTTGTTCATAATTTCTGCCATTTCCATTTCCTCAGTGTATTCAACTCCCTCCTGTCTTAATTTCTCCAAGTCTTGTTTGTTTTTCAGTTTATTGTTTACAAATCTGTAGAATAGTTTTGGTTGATCTTTACACTTTTCTATGATATCTTGTTCATATTTTCTCTTTTCCTCTCTGCACATTTGTACATATTCATTTCTATAACAGGTATATATTTTCCATTTTTCAGGTCTTCTGTCTTTTTTCCATCTGGTCCAGGCTTTGTCTCTTTTGTCTTTTAACTCCCTACAGCTTTTGTTGTACCAGCATTTTACATATTCTTTTTCTTGTTTTTGTCTTGGGACATACTTTTCCACTCCTTTTTTGTAAATTTTTGTCAAAATATTCCATTTCTCTTCCACTGATGTTTCTTCTTTGTATATTTCTTCCCAGTTTTCCTTTTGAAAGAATTCTCTTATTTGATCAAAGTTTGTTTTTTCATACATCATTCTTCCTTTTCTATATTGTTCATTTCTTTTCATATATTTTTCTTCATTAAGTTCCAGTTCAATCAATATGTGGTCACTTTTACTTATTGGTGTTTTATATTCAATTATATCCACTATTCTAGGTTCGGATGTAATTACTAGGTCTAGTCTCGATGGCTCTTCTTCATTTCTATACCTAGTGTTCTCCTGTATCCATTGTGTCATTGTATGGTCAGTAACCATCTCAAGTAGAGCGTTTCCCCATGAGCCGTCTCCACCCTTTACTGTCATTTCTTCCTAGCAGATTTCTTTGCAATTAAAGTCGCCCATCATAACTATTTTTCCTCCCTCTTCCATTATCTTGTTTAATGTTATCTTTGTGTCCTCTATCATACTTTTATGTTCACTCTCTTCCCATGAGGCTGTTTTTGGGGGCACATAATTTATCACAAACTTTCTGTTCTTATCTCTGTCTTCTACTTCCATCATTATCATCTCTACTGCATTCTTTCCATATGTGACACACTTCACGTTTATATCCTTCTTAGTCAGGAACATAACTTCACCCCCTTCCTTTTTCACTCTGTTTCTAATCCAATAATTATATGTATCATGTCCTACACTGTTGGGTGGTAGTGGACCTTTTAATTTTGTTTCTACAATTCCCATTATGTCTGGTTCTTTTTCTTTCAAATAATCATTCAGCTCATTCAATCCTGTTATTAATCCATCTATATTTGTGTAAGACACTCTTAGTTTTCTGCCACTTCCATTGTGTTCTCTGTTTCCCTTTTGTTTTTCTCTTGTATGTCGACTTTCTTTAGTTTCATATTCACTACTTTCCAATAGAATCTCTCTTTTTCTGACTCCGTTCTTATCTCGTTTTTTTTCCTTTGCTTCAAGTCTTTTCTGTTTTTCTTCCTCTCTTTCCTCTTTATTCATTTCCCTTTTTATCCATACCTTTTTATATTGTTCACTTGTTGCTAGTTTCCCTGTTTTGGATAAGATATTCTCAGCCGTAGTTTGTGACCTGAATTTAATCTTAATTGGTCTGGTCTTGTCTGTACTATATTTCCCTAGCCTGAATTTCTCTTCGATTTGTTTCATTATTTCTGGTTCATCTTCCTGAACTAATTCTAGTTAATTTCTTACTTTTTCATTTTCCTCTTTGATTCTTGTGGTTCTATCTGGGTTATGTTTCTCTTCCATTCCTAATATAATTATACATTTCTTTCTGTCTGCTAAGTCTCTTACTATATTCTCCTTCTGTCTCATCACTTTAATAACTGAGTCTTCAGTTTATTCATTCATTTGCTGTCTGATTATGTCAGTGAATGCAACTTTGCTATTTTCTTGAATTTTTTTTTCCAACCCTCCTTGTTCTCCTTATTATTCTCCTTTAAGACTTTATTCTCATCTTTTACTTCTTTTAACTGTTTTTTTAATTCTTCAATTTCCTTGGTTAAGTTTTTGTTCGCCTTCTCTAGTTCTTCCAATTTTTCAACTCTCCGTATAATATTGTTAACATGACCTAACCTACGCTCCAAGTCCTCGATCATCTTATCGACCTTCTCTTCTAGTCTTGTCAGTCGGGGGGGGGGGGGGGGGGTTGTGTCCCCCCCACCCTCATTAAATCCCTGGAAAATATTATCATCACTTTCTACTGTATTGCTCTTATCTATACTTCTAATCTTTACATTTTTATTAGACATTTCTTCGTCGCTCAGCTGGTCGGGGGGCCTTTTGTTTACCTTTCGCCTGTCTGCCTGGGCCAAGTCTACTCCTTCCTCATTTCCTTCCATTTCCCTCAGTAATCCCTCCCCTTTTCCTCTTTCCCTACTTTCCTACCACTCCACGAGCAATTTCCCCCCCACCCTGTAAAAACAATAGGCACTTCTCTTTGTGTTGGGATCCACAAAACTTCAATTTTCTTCAGAACGTCTTCTAAGCCGTCCATTCGTTGAAGTGTGTGTGTGTGTGTGTTTGTGTTTGTATGTGTGTGTCTGTGTATGTATATATATATATATATATATATATGTACATACATATATATATGTATATACATATATATATATATATGTAACGCAAATGTTTGTATTCTTCCTGATTTTACGGTGTTGGTCTGACATGTTTGTTAACATAGCTAGTGTATGTTTATTGTCTGATATTGTGTCCCAGGAGGACTCAATGGCTATGTTGTTAAGCCTGGACGTGTCTGAGTCGATTATGACGTCCTGATGTTCGATTGCACCGGGTATGTATAGTGGGACTGTTATTGAATGTCTAGTGATGTAACGGGACGGGTGTAACGGTATCGTTACATCATTTCCATCCAACGTTACTTATAGACACAAAATGTAACGGGGTCTTCACATCATCACGAAAAAGGGTTCACTTGCACAAACGCCTCTAAGTTTTTGTTCTTTATTGTCGTATCCAAAACAAACTTAGTTTACACACTATTACACAGTCTTATTACTAGGACACGTCACTTAGAACCGACCGCTCTTGGGGTGTGTGAGCTAGTTTTCATGCCCGGAAATGATGAGTAGACGAAAATCTAGAGTTGCTCTGAATCGTGAACTTCTCTTATTGTTTTGTTAATTTGTTGTCCCACAAGGGTGGGGCAACTGCATTAATTACGTATTGCTGTCTACTATCATACATGTTAATTATATATCCAGGGGAGGACCGTCAGTATACGTAATATCGTATGTCAGTACTGGGTGGCTACTAGATTGATCGCGTGTGTTCGTTTGTGTGTGTGTGTGTTTGGTGGTCGACGGTGTTGTCGCGAAGCCAAAGGTTCGATGTGTCAGGGATTTGTGGATCACACTGGGCCTCGTGATGCTGACTCAGCGTTTGAATGCCCGTGGTGGACAGTGAGTTAAGAAGTGGGTTATATGACTGGGGTTATATTACTCGTCGTGTATATGAGACGTATACATATCTATATATATATATATATATATATATATATATATATATATATATATATATATATGTATATACATACATGTAAATATATATGTTCATATATACATATATATAATATATATATACATATACATATATATATATAAATTTATATATATATTATATATATATATATATAAACATACATATACTTACACACACACACACACACACACACACACACACACACACACACACACACACACACACACACACACACACACACACACACACACACACATATATATATATATATATATATATATATATATATATATATATAGATAGATAGATAGATATATACAATCTTTTATATATAAATATTATATATATATATAAATATATATATATATATATATATATATATATATATATATATATCTATTAATATATACCCCGTTGTTGGTATTGGCTGCTTGTTGTTGTGGCAAAGTAGCATGCAGTCGATACTTTAGGGTCTATATGGGGCGCCCCTACGGACCAGAGCCACACATCATTTTGTCTATGATAGAGGAAAACTCTTTTCATAGAGAAATGATGATACATTTATACTACGACTGTCCCTCCGTTATGCTGTCCCCATAAACCCTTGTTGCTGTCCTGTACCATTTCTCTGAGTATTCTTTTTCTGTGGTGGGGGAATTCCCTGTGGTGGGGGAAAAGAATACTGCCACCAAGTATTCCCACTTGGATCGTAAGAGGCGAGAAGAAAGGGACGGGGATTGGGACTAGGCATCCTTAAATGAAAAGGAGAAGGAGTACAAGAAGAAGCTGAAGGAGGAGTGGGAGGGAGTGAAGGATAGAGTAGAGATAGGTGTGGAGGAGGAATGGGGATGGTTCAAGGAGGGAGTCACAAAGTGTGCAAAGATGGTGTGTGGAACAAGAAGGACAGGATGAAATAGAAGGAAGGGTAGTGAATGGTGGGATGAGGAAATAAAGAAGGTTGTGGAAGAGAAGAAGCGAGCTTACACAGTTTGGTTACAAAATAGGACGAGGGAGTCATATGAGACGCACAAAGAAAAGAAAAGAGAAGTAAAGAAAAAGGTAAAGGAGGCAAAGAGGAGAGCAGATGTAAAATGGGGTAAGAGTATGACAGAAAATTTTGAAAGTAATAAAAAGATGTTTTGGAAAGAAATTAAGAGAGGAAGAGGAAGCGAATCAAGTAGAGAAGAAAAGGTAAAAGGTGCAGATGGAGAGATGATAATGGAGGAGAAGGCAGTAAGGGGAAGATGGGCAGAATATTTTAGGGAGTTGCTAAATGTGAAGGAGGATAGGGAGGGAAAGATAGCTGCAGTGGAAAATGCTAAGAAAATGACCGTGATGTGTGAGGAAAATGGAGGAGAAATAAGGAAGGATGAAGTGAAAGCAGCTGTTAAGATGATGAACGCAGGTAAGGCACCTGGTCTGGATGGATGCCATGCAGAATGTCTTAAAAAAGGAGGTACAGTGATGGTGGACTGGTTGGTGAGGTTATTTAATGTTTGCTGGAGAGAGGGTAGAGTGCCGGAGGACTGGAGGAGTGCTTGTATAGTTCCACTTTACAAGGGAAAGGGGGACAAGTGTGAATGTAGTAGTTTCAGAGGAATTAGCTTGTTACGTGTAGTCGGGAAGGCTTATGGGAGGATCTTGATTGAGAGGATTAGGAGAGGAACAGAGGGAGTAATTGGTGAGGAACAGTGTGGATTTAGGACAGGTAGAGGTTGTGTAGATCAGATCTTTGTGGTAAGACATATATGTGAGAAAGCTATAGGAAAGGGGAAGGATGTTTTCTGGGCCTTTATGGATCTGGAAAAGGCCTACGACAGGGTAGACAGAAAGGCACTGTGGGAGGTTATGCGGATATACGGATAGGAGGAAAGATTTTGGGAGCTGTGAGGAGTTTTTATGAGAGTAGTAGAGCTTGTGTCAGGATTAGAAATGGAGAGAGTGAGTGGTTTGAGGTAAAGGTGGGACTTCGTCAAGGATGCGTTATGTCACCCTGGCTGTTCAACTTATACATGGATGGGGTAGTGCGAGAGGTAAATGCAAGGGTAGTGGGTCAGGGATTGGAGATGGTTAAAGAAAATGGAGAAAAGTGGGAGGTCAGCCAGCTGTTGTTTGCGGACGACACTGCGCATGTGACAGGATCGGACGAGGGATTGAGGAAGTTAGTGACAGAGTTTGGGAGAGTGTGTGATAGAAGAAAGGTGAAGATAAATGTGGGTAAAAGTAAGGTGATGAGATGTATAAGGGGTGAAAGTGGCAGTAATCTGGAAGTGAGCATTAAGGGAGAGCGACTGGAGGAAGTGGATAGTTTTAGATACTTGGGTGCAAATGTGGCAGGAAAAGGTGGTGTAAAGGTGGAGGTAGAATGTAGATTGAGAGAAGCAAGTAAATGCCTTGGTGGATTAAAAAGTATAACGAGGAATATAAATTTGGAATGGATGCTAAGAGGAGACTGTATAGAGGAGTGATTGTGCCAACAGCACTGTATGGAGCAGAAACATGGAACATAAGAGAGGACGAGAGAAGGAGCTTAAATGTGTTTGAGATGCAGTGTCTGAGAAGTATGATGGGGGTTACTAGGCTAGATAGAGTGAGAAATGAGGAGGTGAGGAGGAGAACAGGGGTGAAAAAGGAGCTGGGAGATAGGGTTGATGAAAGAATATTAGGATGGTTTGGACACATGGAAAGAATGAGTGAAGAGAGACTAGTAAAAGAGGTATGGAAGGCAGATGTGGAGGGAGTGAACATGAGGGGACGTCCTAGGATGAGATGGATGGATGGGGTGAAGGGGGCTTTGGGGAAGAGGGGGATGTCTGTTGAGGAAGGACGGGAGAGGACAGAGGACAGGGGTGAATGGAGAATGGTTGTATATAAATGTTGTTGTGATGCATGAGGTGGAATGGACGGGGGGATGGGGGGTAAGGTAGTGTGTGTGAGCAAAATTTTGACGAAGCCCGAAGGAATTTCTCCCCGTCTTCTC
>NW_027467728.1:193990-203990 GCF_046742065.1 Oratosquilla oratoria
ATATATATATATATATATATATATATATATATATATTGTCAAACAAGTTTAGTAATGTATAAATGTACCCGCTATGCGATAAAAAGTTAACATTTCAATTCATTATTAGTTTACCACAAGCTCCTTATATATATATATATATATATATATATATATATATATATATACATATATATATATATATATATATATATTATTGTCAAACAAGTTTAGTAATGTATAAATGTAACCGCTATGCGATAAAAAGTTAAGAACATTTCAATTCATTATTAATTTACCACAAGCTCCTTACATATAATCCTTTACTATGGTAACAAACTTTATTTCCTTTGTATATTTGGTAGACAACGCAGCTAACATAGTTGGACTCTATTCTGCAGGATGTTTCAATCGATCGAGGCCCCCTTTATGTTGGAGTACGCCCAGTCCTCAGCCAGAATAGAAGACCATGTTGAAGGAACTCCCTTTAACTCCGATGTGAGTTTTTGTCTCGTCTTAGACCACACAGTGCTACTGGACCACTGAAAACTGTTTTTTTTTTTTTTAATCACTAAATTGCATAACGTCATATAAGTTCGGCCCCAAACTATGTGATTGATTGTTTGTGGGGCTTCACAAATCATTGATGATCGTTCTGAATGGTTGAGAAAGAAGTATTCATATTCTTATTAAAAACCGTCATTTAGCAACTGTAATTTTGTTTTCCAAAGCGACCATTTAGAAAAATCGCAGATTTCTCACCTCCAACCATCCAGAGGCACATAATGGAAGAGATGCTGAGAATCTGCACTAATGAGGCCCCCTTTAAATGTCCGGAGGGAAAGTTGTATGTCCAGCACGATGGAATAGCAATGGGCTCCCCCCTGGGAGTACTCTTCGCCCAAGCTTTCATGTCTGCAGTAGAGGAAGCAGTTTTCCAGGACGACGACGTCAGACCATTACTTTACTACAGATACATTGACGACATCTTTGTTTGTACGAAATCAGAAGCCCTTCTCGAGAAATTAAGACTGCGCCTCCAGGAAGAATCCTGAATAAGCTTCACGATTGAACTGAATAAGGATGGCAAACTCCCATTTCTTGATGTTCTAGTTGATTCTCCATCCGGGGAATTTGCCACAAGTGTGTACAGAAAACCTACTAAATCTGAAAAATCTTTAAACTTTAAAAGTGAGTGCCCGACCAGTAATAAGAACAGTGTCATTAGAGCTTATGACCGTAGGGCTCTCAAAGTTTGCTCCTCAGGGCAGACCCTACATACAGAAGTTAAACACATTCGTCAGATTCCTGTAAATAACGGTTTTCCTAACTGTGAGTTTGATTCCATTTATAATAAAATGATCTGTGACCACCTTTCTCCCCAAACATACTTCAAGCCCCAATTTATTAATATCTATTATCATAACATCACCCCCACATCGGGGGGTGGGCATAAACAGTTTTGTCGGTTCTAGGACCATTTTGCAACAGCGTTTCATAAATCTTGTACATATTCCAGGAAAATAGGTGGTCTATGGTCAGACTGATGTCAAAAGAGCCTGTTCAGTAAGAAAGGAGGACGTCGTCGAAGAAAAGAAGGGGTCATCAGGTCCTCAGCTTACCTCTTCCTCGCAAGGATCTGCCCTCTGATCTAAATGAAAAGGTCTGTGTTGCCCAGATACGAAGCACGTAGAGAATACCAAAGTCATGATGTTCTCGTTCCAGCAAACAGCAAGCGACCTTATCTTGACTGGAGAACTTACGCATTCAGAATGGGCTTTGAGTACCATTCCAACCGAGCCTTCCACTCCAAGGGGTGAGCCTCACCTGAATAAAATCATACAATGTCGACCATAATATCTGTGGCTTAGGTCAATGAGTTAAAACTGTTCTTCGTGTTTGTTTCCGAGTTCCCGGATGATCTTGACACAATCCTCATTTGAGCAATTTTGTTTGGCATTTGGTAAGAGAAATGCACGAAAAAAGGATTCATTTATAGGAGCGTCGTTCGTGCTCAAGTGTCTCTGAGGTGCGTTGGCTTCCAACCTCGCCTCATAACCCCACAGGCCCAGGTTTGATTTCAACAATTGCCGCTTATTGCCACTTGCCGTGATTTTCCAAATAGGTAGGACAAAATGGCAGACTCTATCGTAGATAAATGCCTTGTTGGATAAGGCCTTTTACCTTTCACTCTTCACGGCCACATTTGATTTCATTTTGCTTTCGAAGACCAAACAGTAGAATACAGTTATCTGGTGCCAGTCATAATGTATCAACAAATACCCCTCAACACAGTGGTCGAGAGCCTGGTTAAGTTTAACCAGAGGTCAGATATAGAAGAGGCACCTTGCACACATACCGCACCTTACCGCATGGCAGACTGACTACTTTCATCAGAGTTAAACAGTCCTCAAAGGTAAGGTGAGCCAAGCCAAGTTACCTCTAACCTTCCCCTAAGCGACGTGCAGCTTATTTAGGAAACCTTGCCCTACCCTCGTCTAGATCCTATAGCGACTGAGCAGCCTCGTGAATTCTGTCGTTGTTTAACTCCGAACTCCCGCAAAATGTGTGTCCATGATGAGTCTTTTTTCAGTAAACATGATAGTGAATCACAAGCTCTGCACCTCATTATTTCACCAAAAGTGCCCACATGTCTTTTGATAACATCTGGCAGATATGAGCAGCTGAATAAAATCGTTTTTTTTTTTTTTTTTTTTTTTTTTTTGCCAGGGTAAGTAAAATAGTATTATTCGGCGTAGAAGGGGTGTATATATATATGTATACATATATATATACATACATATATATATATATATATATATATATATATATATATTATAATAAAGTAGTAACCTCTGTCCGTCTGCCTGTTACTTTGTTTTTTTGATCACGAACTCCTAGGGTTTTGGAGATAGACCCCCTTAACCATATATATTCTGATACCCTATCCCTCCAGGTACTTCGATAACTATATTTCATTTCCAAAATATATATATATATTTTGATTACGGATAAGGGTTAAAGTTAAGTGGGTTATGGTTAGGCGAGTGATTATTCACGAACTACTCCTAGGTTTTGTAGATAGACCCCTGTAACCGTATATATTCTGAAGCCTTATAACCCAAGGTACTTGCAAAACTATCTTTCATTTATCTGTCTGTCTGTTTGTTTGTTTATTTGTTTGTTCAAGAATTCCTAGGGTTTTGTATGTAGGGTTTTGCATATAGACCCCCATAACCATATATATACTAATAAATTATCAATTGGTTAGGGTTATGGGTTAAAGTTAGGTTGGGTAAGGTTAAGATAGAGATTATTCACGAACTCCTCCTAGGTTTTTGCAGATAGACCCCTATAAACATATGTATTCTCAAACCATATAATCCAAGGTACTTGGATTACTATCTTTCATTTAACTGCCAATTTGTTTGTTTGTTTGTTTGTTTGTTTGTTTGTATGTTCACGAACTCCTATGGTTTTCCAGATAGACTCCCATAACCATATATATTCTGATACCCTATCACTCCAGATACTTGGATAACTATGTCTCATATAAAAAATATATTTTGGTTAGGGTAAAGGGTTCAAGTTAGGTGAGGTATGGTTAGGTTAGGGATGATTCACGAACTCGCAGCATAAATATAAATATAAATATATAACATATATATGTATGTATATATATACATATATATATATATATATACACATATATATATATATATATATATATATATATATATATATATACATATATATACATATATATATATATGTATATATATATGTATATACATATATATACATATATATATATGTATATACATATATATAAACATATATAAATATATACTTACATATGTAGGAAAAACAATGGGAGCGTGTGTTCTTGAAAATGCAAGGTTGACCACGAAGAAAAAATATTAAAGCAGAGTGCTTTCGTGTATTCACATCTTCAGTGCAAATAATACATGCAAATAATACATTATTTGCACTGAAGATGTGAATACACGAGAGCGCTCTGTTTTAATAGTTTTTCCTCGTGGTCAACCTTGCATACTTACATATACATATATATATATATATATATATGTATATATATACATATATATATACATATGTGTGCATATATATATATATATATATATACATATATATATATATATACAGTATATATATACACATATATACATACACATATATACATATATATTCATTTTGCACACTCTATTTTGTCATATAGGAATCTGAGATTTTGTTTCTGAAAGAAGATTGTCAAGGTTATTCAATCGCCGAGTAAGTAGAATTTGTCAGGATCAACATGTCCAACGCGGAGACGAATTTCAATTGGCGCAACAAGAACTGGAGTGACACCACAAGACCAAGAGCCTTTAAAGACGTCCAAGAAAAAAACTGGAGAGAAAAAAGGCTACATACCAGCGAGAAAGCGGACACCTTCCCGAAAATACCTTGTAGTTCTCTCAAAGTCCGCACAAGAGTTTTCGCTCCTCAGCAGCCTAAAGAGAACTGGAGGGAAGGCAGTCGAAGGGCCTTTCAAGACTTCGAACGAAAGAACCGGACAGAAGAAAGAAAAATATCAGGAAGAACGCTGATGACCTACGGAAATTATCCTATATATCTCTTAGTCCCCAAAATTTTTCCAGTTCCTCTTCAAACTGTGCCCTTTAAACCTCCTCACGAGTGGCTCACACCATCTGAAGCAAGTGGGAAGGAATCTACACCCAGTTGATATTGGAAATCAGTTTGTGCTGGTCTTTAGTTTTATACGTTTTTTAGGATTTGTGAGAAACTGTTATATTGCCTTGGTGAAGAGATTTTTTTTACTAATTTTTTATACTCGACGCCTCCTCTTTAAGAAAATCGACTAAAACATATGAATCTGTTTTCCCTAAAAAGCGTAGACTCAGAAAATCGACTAAAACATATGAATCTGTTTTCCCTAAAAAAGCGTAGACTCAGAGGTGACTTAATACAGGTCTTTAAAATTTTAAAGGGAATTGACAACTTCAAAAGTGACAAAATTTTCACATTAAATGAGAATCAGACAAGAAACAATGGTCTCAAACTGTCCGGAAATAGATTCAATTTGGAAGTAGGTAGAAACAACTTTGCCAACCGTGTAGTTAAGGAATGCAATAAACTTCCTGCACAGGTAGTGCAATGTAGTTCAGTTCGAAGCTTTAAGAATCATTTAGATAAACACCTAAGCAAGATGCTGTGATGATTAGAATTTATTATATATTATTTGTTTTTGTCTTGTTACCACTTGTCTATTTGATTTTCATTTATTATTAGTTATATGTCAATTTATTATTATTTACTATTTACCTGTTTGTTTATCATTTAACTATTACAATGCATTTGTTTATGTATTTTATTTGTTATTTACATTATTATAGTTTTTATTTATTATTTTATTATTATTAGTTTTTTTTCGCATCCGTCCAAGATATGAACCAAAATGTAATCCTTTGTAACAAATGAAAATATCTTAGTACTACTAAAAAATTAATTGGATGGGTTCTCTGACTTTTGTGTGGTTTTGCAAAACGCCTCGCGCCCCTGTGTTGACGTGGTGATTTTGTAACGCTTCTCAAGCCAGAACCTTTCCGGGTCCCAGCTAATCAGAGGAAGAGATATGACGTAGTGTTCCAAGTAACATATCATTTAAATTTTCATTTGGCCCAAGATACATATATATATATATATATATATATATATATATATATATATATATATATATATATATATATATATATATATATATATAAATACATATATGTATATATATATATACTTATAAAATTTTCATATTCAGTATATATATATATATATATATATATATATATATATATACACATATACATATATACTTATAAAAATTTCATATTCAGTATTTAAAAGTATAGCCAACTCCTGAATTGGCATCTATGATGCGTAGTTTTCCAAGCAACGACATGACGTCACAATCTTCTGCATTTCACTTCTTATAACTAATCAAGTCACTGCCTTCGTCTACTGAATAGAGGTAAGAGCTCTAAAATATATTTAATTTTATATAAAAGCTTATTTTCTGAGATTTATACTATATCATAAAGTTTATATCTATAAACGTTGCTACTCGCTCAAGTCCCATGGGACTCCCTGCATAATAATGATAATGAGTGGGATTGGGATTGGGAGTGGAAATTAATTGGATGAGTTCTCTGACTTTTGGGTGGGTTTGCAAAACGCCTCGCGCCCCTGTTGTTTTGTAACGCTTCTCAAGCCAGAGCCAGTAAGCCTTTTTCGTTTTAACACACACGTGTATAAAGAGCTTTTCTCCGGAGAAGGGTTTTATAAAGGTAATTATGAAGACATCGTGGAAGAGACATATAAGAAAACGTCTAACGACGACGAAACAGAAGTCGAAATAGCAGAAGAAGAACCTGATCAATCGATCACTGTAATACCAAAGTCCGCCTACAAAATCAACGAAACAGACGCCATCAACATGATCATGCCTCCTGAGTCCAATTATGGGGAAGAAAACTGTGATTCTGGAGAATTCATTGAAATGATCCAGAGTATCAGAGAGGAAATGAAAAAGCAGAAAAAAGAATTTGAAAATGAAAAGAAAAGGAATAAGGAGAACATGAAGAGGATGATAAAGGAGTTTTTGAAGACTTTGAGTGACGACAGCGATGATGACGGAAAAATATTCGAAGACAGTGATGGAAGCGGCTACGACTCGGAAGAGGACTCAGATATTAAAGAGGATGGCCCTCCAAGAAAGAAAATGAAGCAATAATGGTGTACAAAATTTGTATATGATGTTAAATAAAACTATTTGTAAAAATCTATCTTTTATTTGTAAAACCTTCATTATTACAAGAAAATTCAGGGACAGAGGGTATCTCAAGGGGCGTAGCCCCAATGGCGCCGCAGGCCAAGCACCCCTGGCAAAGCCAGGGCCGGCGAAGCCGGGTGCTTGTATATATAAAAAAAAAATTATTTGCATTTTTATTTGACTCTCCAATATTTTTTCCTTCCATAGGCAACTGGATTTACTAGTGGGTAATAATAGATTCAATGGTGTGTTTTATAAAAAAAAATGTATATGATTTTTATTGTCAAACAATTTTAGTAATGTGTAAGTGTAACCTCTATGCGATAAATAGTTAAGAACATTTCAATTCATTATTAATTTACCACAAGCTCCTTACATATAATCCATTCCTATGGTAAGGAACTTTATATCCTTTGTATATTTGGTAGAAAACGCAGCTGACATAGTATGGCTCTATCCTGAAGGCTCACACTCAGGAGGGAAATATCACATGAGAAAAAGTTGACCGGCCGTACCGGTTGACTTTCACGAAAATATTTTTTTTTTTTTTTTTTTTTTTTTTCACAAGAAAATGAGGGTTCCATGCTGCTCCCCAGAAACCCTGATATATATGACGTAGAGCGATTTCAGGACCACAGAGAACCAATACCTTTTCCTCCTCGCAGCCAAATTAAAAGAGACTTTCTAGTCTCTGATTGTTCAATTTTCCGGAAATTCAAAGTCCACTTCGGTAATGTATGCAGAAACCTGAAGATTGTTCCCTTCTCAAACTTGCCCAGTTTTTCTTATAGAGGAGGAATCAAGTGTCAAAAAGGAGCAAAATAATCTCTTTACCAAGGCAAAATAACAGTTGCCTACAAATACTAGAAAATGTATAAAAAACTAAAGACCAGCATAAGTTTATTTCCAGTTTCAACCGAGTGCAGCTTCCTTCCCACTTGGTTGACAACGTGTGAGCCACTCCTTCGCAGGTTTAAAAGGTATAGTCTGAGGAGGAACTGGAAATATTTTGGGGACCCTGAGAGAAATATAGGGTGTTTTCCCGAGGTCATCCACGTTTTCGCTGGTATTTTGTCTTTCTTCTCTCCAATTTTTTCGTTCGACGTTTCCAAAGGCTCTTATACTGCTTTCCCTCCAGTTTTCTTTAGTCTGAGAAGGAACTGGAAATTTTTTGGGTATTTTCGCGAGGTCCTCCGCGTTCTCGCTGGTTCTTTGCCTTTCTTCACTCCAGTTTTTTCCTTTGACGTCTAGAAAGGCTCTACGACAGCCTTCACTCCAGTTCTCTTTAGTCTACTGAGGAGAGAAAATTCTTCTGCGGACTCTGAGAGAACTATAAGGCATTTTCCCGAAGGTGTCCGCTTTCTCGCTGGTATGTAGCCTCTCTTCTCTCCAATTTTTTTCTTCTGCGTCTCGAGAGGCTCTTGGTATGGTGTCCCTCCAGTTATTGTTTCGCCAATTCATATTCAGGCTTACGTTCGACATATTCATCCGGACAAATCTACGTCCTCAGCAATTCAATAACCTGAAGAATCTTTTATCAAAAACAAAATCTCAGATTCTGATATGGCAATCAATTAAGATTGTGGAAAATAAATATATACAAATGTCATCACAAGAATAAAATCATTATATATACGATAGACTCACCCATTATTACAAATGTACATATAAATACATATGTTTATATATATACATATATATATATATATATATATATATATATATATATATATATACAGTATATACATAAACATACATATACACACACACGCAAACACACACACACACAAATACACACGAACACACACACACACAAACACACACACACATACACACTATATATACATATATACATACATACATATATATATATATATATATATATATATATACATATAAATACAAACATGTTTACATATATATAATACATATAAATACATACATGTGAATATATATATATATATAAATATATATATATATATATATATATATATATACATGTATATATATAAACATGTAAATATACATATATATATATATATATATATATATATATATATATATATAAGTATATGTATGTATATATATATGCACACACACACACACACACACACATACATAATATATATATATATATATATATATAAAAATATATATATATATATTTATGTATATGTATATATATATATAAAGACACACACACACATAAAAAAAAATATATATATATATATATATATATATATATGTGTGTGTGTGTGTGTGTGTGTGTGTGTGTGTGTGTGTGTGTGTGTGTGTGTGTGTGTGTGTGTGTGTGTATCCTTAACAGATAAGTTTATTTTCAGAAATGCCGTGATATCCTCCTGGATAATTCTAAGTTTAAACGTATCTCTCGTAACCCTATTGCTCAGATCAAATCTATAATCAACGAACTCATTTCTACTGTTAATGATTTGATAGGAGGCAACAAATTTGTAACCCTAGTTGGTGATTTTTACCCAGGTTATCTCTATGGAAACGTAAAGGCCGACAAGGAAGGAAACCCCCTTAGGCCCATCATTCCCCAAATACCTACCCCCTAATATAGTCTAGCTAAAATATTGCATGATATCATTTCTCCCTATATCCCTATTACTTATTCTTTAAATTCTAGAGATGAGTTCATTGACATCATGAATATCAATATGCCTAATGGATTTCTAGTATCGTTGGATGCTGCTAGTTTATTTTCAAATGTGCAAGTGATTAAGACTATCAACATCATCCTTAAATATGTTTATGAACACGCAGATTTCCCCCTCCAACCATCCCGAGGCACATAATGGAAGAGATGCTGAGAATCTGCACTACTGAGGCCCCCTTTAAATGTCCGGAGGGAAAGTTGTATTTCCAGCATTCGTGTCTGCAGTAGAGGAAGCACTTTTCCAGGACGACGACGTCAGACCATTACTTTACTACAGATACATTGACGACATTTTTGTTTGTGCGAAATCAGAGCCCTTCTCCAGAATTTAAGACTGCACCTCCAGGAAGAATCCGATTGAACTGAATAAAGGTTGGCAAACTCCCATTTCTTGATGTTCTAGTTGATTCTCCATCCGGGGAATATGCCACAAGTGTGTACAGAAAACCTACTAACTCTGAAAAATCTTTAAACTTTAAAAGTGAGTGCCCGAC
>NW_027467728.1:211490-226490 GCF_046742065.1 Oratosquilla oratoria
TTTCGCAGAACAATTCCTTGCTGTAATGCTTAAGAGAACGAACTTTTATGGTTTTATGCTGATTGATTTGTTGTTTGGAAACTTTCCTGATACAATACGTTGCTCTATGGTCACTCAAACCAATATCAATTACTCCACTAGAACATATTTTCTGAACATCTGATACCAAAATAAGATCAATAACAGAATTAGCAGTGGCACATACTCTGGTGGGTTCTGTGATAATTTGTTTCAGATCATTCATTGAACAGAATGACTTTAGCGCATTATGCAGAGTATTCGAGGTTGATTCTACATGAGTATTCAAGTCGCCAGTTATAATCACTTCATTGTTCAGAAAGTCTGTGGAATTGGAACACAAATCCTCAAGCTTACTATAGAAGTCATGTTGCCAGGGTGGTCTATAGCAGGCACCTACGAGATTTTGGCAAGAGAATGTTTATCCACAAAGCCTCTAACTCACTGTTCATGTCTGTCCGTTGCTCAAACGCGATGTCGTTGCGTATGTAGACAGCCACGCCGCCTCCAGCCCGGTTACGATCTCTCCTCACGATGGTGTAGTTGTTGATCTCTACCTCCGGATCCGCTATCGTATCGTCCAGCTTGGTCTCGGTGAAGCATAATACTGCAGGGGTAGTCCTCCGGGTAATCTCTCTTACCTCGTCCAATTTTGACGTCAGGCTGCAAATGTTCAAGTGAACAATTTGTAGGCCCTTGCCCGACAAACAGGACAGCTTGGCATCCATCTCATCGGCCCTCACGGGGCCAGGGCATTGATGAATGTCGCCAGATAATAGCAAACATATTGCTATTATAACACTGTTGCTTCCGGGTTTGATGTTGCTTACCTCGGAAGTACACGAATGTGTTCCGACCCTGACCTTGTTGCTGCGCTTGGTAATGGAAGAGGGCGATAGTAGGTGTTTGTATATAGTCCATCGGCCAAATCCAAAGTGTTTGCAACAGCCATCACAAGTCAAATAGTTCTCAATCCGATCTTTAACCTTATGGTCGTATTTTGGAACCTCTGAACTTCTCAACCGACCCGAAAAGTTGATGAAAATCACTAATACCTGGAGGGCCAAAATGATGCCAACTTTACCCTTCATCATGATGTTATATATTCGAATAAAGTACGTAAGTTAGGTTAAAATACAGCTGACGACATGAAGCTAGAATTATCTTGGACGAGGCATACAGATCGAGTTCCATAAACACCGTATTGCTCGCGGTGGATGCGAGGGAGGGGGAAGAGGTTAATAACTGTGAGGTTAATAACTGTTGATCTCAAGTGCAATGCGTGAGGTAGCCATGATGCTTTGTGCGAGGGACGCTTGGTCGCTTGGGTTTGTTTACGAAATTGGGTTTGTTTACAAAGTTGGATTTCACTTTCACTCGATTGTGTCTTTGTTTTTGTGCGTGTGTGTACTAATTTATTGAATAAACTCTTCAATAAACCTTAAATACGAAGATAAATCCGGAGCACTGTGAATGCGTCTGACCTGACCTGACCTCCCTCCCATATATATATATATATATATATATATATATATATATATTACACATATATATACATACATAACTATATATATGTACATATATATGTATATATATATATATATATATATATATATATATATATATATATATATATTGTTAACATAGTCACCCCTGGTGTTTATTATGTTCTCTAATTATGTAGGCTGACGACTATTTCTATCGTGTTTACATTCATGGACGTAGATCTACATGCTGAAATCTAAGTATTCAAAAATTTAATATGTCTGAAGAATATGTTTATTCCTGTGAGATTATGATGCTCTAGTGATGTAAGAATTCATAGAAATATTTATTGTAATTGCTTTTGGTGTATGATCAATGTATGATTTATATTTTACACTACTGACTATATCGCGGGGAGAGTTGAAACATTATTGGAATTGTCGTCAAAAAAAAAAAGAGGAAAAAAGGAATGATTGCAATTCCTCGCTGGTTCCTTCTTCTGTATATGGTTTGAATTAGATATATAAGTCTTTTGAGGATAATATGGTTGAAAGAATATAAAATGGGAGTAGAAATATGGGGATATATAGTGATAAAACGCACAGAGGAAGAGTAATAATGGATATAAATGGTATGTTGTAAAAGCATGATTTGTAAGGATTAACATTTTGAAGTGATTATATTATTAAGAATTCAATATTCACAGTGCTTGTAGAAGCAGAGCCTGGTTAGAAGACTATGTGAAGGTTATGTAATATGAATATCATATATGGAATGTAAACCGATTAATGGTGCCTTTGATTTGTATATACATTATATGAGTGGAGAAGTGAGATAATGAAACACCTCATATGTACCAAGAATATATTATATACTTGAGTCTGAGATGCAATAATCAAATATATACATTTGATTCTATATTGTTAGGTTTATTCAATATAGGTTAAGATATAATTACCTACTATCTTTCTATATCCTCCATTTATGATGATAATGTGAAGTAGGGATTTCTTTTCTAACTGAAGGGTATGATGAGATATGCTTGTTAGAGAGGGAACTATGCAGTAAGAAGTGAAACTAATATCCGTTATTGTCACTCCACCTTTAAGGGATGAGGCAAGATCTGTTGTTGTCCTCCTAGATCCTTTATTTACTAACCAATTACTTTAAGGTTAGGGGTGGTAACGTGACAGTTGGGGGCCCACCGTCCGGGATAGATCAACCCATACAAGGAAGCCACAACCAGTGAGATTCCCGCACATAGGAACATTAGCCAGAGACAGGTACAATTAAGAATTCCACACATAGGAACCCTAGAGTAAACTCCCAAGCACAAAGGTACGTTGAAAAGTTAAGTCGAGTGAAAGTGTGAAATATAAAGTGAAATATAAATCATGGAAATATACGGCGACAAAGTAAAAACGGGTAGTGACCACGGTGACAAAGTGGAAGTGCATGAACAAAGTGATGAGTTGAATAGAGAAACCAGAAATAAGAATATGGAGAAATTCATGAGTAGCCCCAATGTGCATAACCTGTACCAGCTTAGGGTAGAGGATTTGCAACGGTTAGCGGAGGAATATGAAATTACTATATTAGGCACTCGCAAGGGTGACATACAGAAATAAATCATGACAGCCTTGATTGGGAAGGGAGTTATGGGCAGAAGTAGTGGAAATGAGTCAGAGAAAGAGGAAAGGCAGTTAAGTGACAACTTAGTGTCGGATAAAAATGATTGGCAAATGCAACTTGAGATAGAAAAGGTTCGAGCAGATAAAGAAATAAGATTAAAAGAAATAGAAGTAATGGGCACACAAGGAGGAAGAAATGGTGGAGGCAGCGGAGATGATAGGATTAGTCAGTTACCTGAATTTGTAGAAGGAGAGGCAGAAGACTTCTTCTTGCAATTTGAGAAACTCGCCACCATAAGAAAATGGGAGAGAGCAGATTGGGCGTTGTTGGTCCAGACAAGGTTCAGGGGAAAAGCAAGGGAGGCCTTTGCATGTTTATCAATACATGATTCAGTTAATTACTATAGAGTGAAGGAGGCTGTGCTCAAGACAGTAGAGATGACACCTGAAGTATATGGGAGGAAATTCAGAAATATGAAGATAGATGGACAGACATATGGTGATTTGGCCAGGGAGAGTAGCATGAGTTTTGACAGATGGTGCAAATCGGAGGAAGTAGAAGACTTCGAGGAAATGAGACAGTTGATGTTGTTGGAGCACTTTACAGAGATGATGCACCCCGATATCAGATATGAAATCTGTAGGAATCGGATTAAGAATGTAACGGATGCAGCAAAGTTAGCGGATGAATTGACTGTAATGCGGAAGATGTGTACAGGGCAGATGAGCCACAAGCAAGGTGGAATAAGGAATGTGGGACATGTTTATGGAAGGAATGACCAAAGAGTAGGCCACTTTGATTATAGGCAGGACCATTACAACCCCCAGAGATCACAACCCCATTATATTCCGCAGTATCAAGAAAGGAGTAAACCTAGGAACCCACCCCAGTATAACCCTATGAGGCAGCAGAATTTTAACGGTTATGTGAACAGGCAGGAAAGGTCACATGTAAAATGTTATGGGTGCGGAGAAAATGGTCATGTGCAGTATCAGTGTAGAAAAGTGCCCAAATCCGCTGGATTGACTGTGGCATGGGAGAAACCACAAGTGAGCTTGGGTGTGGAACCTAAGAGGAAGGAGACAATTGTTGGTAGTTTCCAACCATTCATAACAGAGGGGATGATATTATTACCTGGAGGATCGAAGAAGCAAATAAAAATCCTAAGGGATACTGGAGCGAACCAAAGTTTTGTCCTCCGAGAGACACTGGCGTGGACCGAAAGTTCATATACTGGTGAGGAGGCTAGAGTGAAAGATATTTTTGCAAGAGGGAATATCCCATTGCATTATGTAGAAATAGACACGGGATATGTTAGCGGCAAAGTGAGAGTAGGAGTTAGTGAAGAACTCCCTATAAATGGCGTGGATATGCTGTTAGGTAATGACTTAGCTGGGGATAAGGTGGTCCCAGAGCCAAGAATGATTGCTAAACCCCTCGAGAATATGAAGGATGAGAGTATAGACGTGCAAGGTGAAGGAGATGTCTTGGATGTTGGAATTCGGAAGGAGGTCCAAAGTGACTGGAAATGGAGAGGAAACTCCAGTCGTAGGGAGCAGGAAATCTCTGAGCAGAGGTGAAGTAGATGCAAGTAAGGAGAGTGCGGATAATGGAAGTATTCAAAGAATTTACCCAGCTTGTGTAGTGACCAGAGCCATGATGAGGAATAAAGAAACTAACGATGAGGATATGGGTTTAGGTGATATATTTGATGAGGAAAAGGAACATAAACCTGTGAAAGATGAAAGTGTGGAGATGAAATTAGAGATATCTCCTGATTTCAATGTTGGAAGGAAGGAACTTATTGATGCCCAGCGCAATGATCCTACTTTGAAGGAATGTTTTGGAGAAGCAAATAGAAATGGTGTGTCTGATGATAGTTCTATTGGATTCTATCTTCACGACAATGTACTGATGAGGAAGTGGAGGCCTGCGAGCGTACCCGCAACGGAGCATTGGGAGATGAAACGGCAGATAGTGGCACCAAAGAAGTACAGGCATACATTGATAGCCTTGTCTCATGAGTCTAGCTTGGCAGGACATTTAGGAGTGAGGAAAACAGCAGGGAAACTGTTGACTCATTTTTATTGGCCAAGTTTGAAGAGAGATGTTGCGGAGCTTTGTAAAACTTGTGACGTATGTCAGAGAGTGGGTAAACCAAATCAAGTGATTCCCCGAGTACCATTGCAGCCCGTACCAGCATTTTGCAAACCAATCAGCAAAATCATAATAGATTGTGTTGGACCTTTACCGAGAACTAGGAGAGGGAATTCCTATTTACTGACAATAATGTGTGTAGCCACAAGGTTCCCGGAAGCTATTCCACTAAGGAGTATTCATGCCAAGAATATAGTGAGAGAGTTGGTGAAATATTTTTCTTGGGTAGGACTTCCAGAAGTGATACAATCTGACAGAGGAAGCAACTTTACTTCCGGCATGTTCAGGAAGATATTGAAGGGCTTGCATATTGAACAGAAGTTAGCTAGTGCATACCACCCACAATCACAAGGTAGCTTGGAGAGATTCCACCAAACTCTTAAGAACATTCTGAGAGTATATTGTGAGGATCTTGGTATAGATTGGGATGAAGGAGTCCCACTAGCTTTATTTGCGGCCAGAGATGCAGTACAGGAATCGACTGGATTCAGTCCATTCGAACTAGTGTACGGCCATGATGTGAGAGGTCCTTTGAGCATGATGAAAGAGAAGTGGCTTGGCAAGAGTGATGACCCACATCTATTAACATATGTGTCAGAATTCAAGAGTAGATTAATGAAGGCGAGGGAACAGGTCGCAGAGAATCTGAAGAATGCACAACAGGAGATGAAGAAGTGGTATGACAAGAAGGCGAGGGTGAGAGAATTCAAACCAGGTGACAGAGTTTTGGTGTTATTACCTGTCCAAGGGGATCCCTTGAAAGCAAGATATTGTGGTCCATGGAAAGTAGGAGAGCTGAACTACATCGTCAACACTCCTGGTAGGCAGAAGAGAAACCAGTTGTGCCACGTAAACATGATTAAACCATATCATGGAAGGGAGGCGGAGGAGACAGAAATGTCCGAGGAGATGAATGAGTTGGGTTGCGGCGTAGTAAGTGCAGAGCAAGTAATAGATGATGGAAAGGAGAAATTCAGCAGGTGTGAGGAGAAGAACTTGGAAAACTCGACAGTGTTAGAAAACCTAGAAACCAAACTGAGTCATCTGAGCAGTGAAAGGAGGGATGATATCATCCATGAGATACATAAGTATAGACCATTATTTTCGGACACTCCAAGAAGATGTACCGTGGTGGAACATGATGTCCACGTAGGTGATGCCAGGCCGATGAAGCAACATCCATACCGAGTGAATCCACAGAAAAGGGAAATCATGAAGAAGGAAGTCCAGTATATGTTGGAAAATGGATTAATTGAGGAAAGTAACAGTGCGTGGAGTTCCCCGTGTGTGTTAGTGCAGAAGGCAGGTAGTGATTCATACAGATTCTGCACAGACTTTAGGAAAGTGAACCAAGTGACTAAGAGTGATTCTTACCCAATGCTATCGAACATCATTTAGAAAGTAACCGTTTGATAAATGATAGCCAGCATGGTTTCAGACGGAAACGTTCTTGCGTGACTAACTTACTCGAATTCTACAACACAGTTATCTCGAATTATGACAAAAGAAACAATATAGATTTAGTATATCTAGACTTTGCAAAAGCTTTTGATACCGTCCCACACGAAAGACTACTTACTAAATTAGCTTTGCATGGAATAAGTGGTAGCCTATTAGGTTGGACTAGTAATTGGTTGAAGGGTCGAAAACAGAGAGTTGTTTTAAATGGAAAAACTTCTGGATGGAAAAGTGTTGCAAGTGGAGTTCCTCAGGGTTCCGTTCTTGGGCCACTTCTATTCATAGTATATATAAATTATATAGACCATGGACTAAAATCTACTGTTTCCAAATTTGCTGATGATACAAAACTGTGCGGAGTGGCAAATGATCACTCAAACCAATTAGATATTCAAGAAGATTTAGATAAATTACAGCAAAGGTCTGAAAAGTGGCTAATGAAATTTAACACAAGTAAATGCAAGGTAATGCACATAGGTAAAAATAACAGTAAGTACGATTACAAGTTATTTGGAAATTCGTTAACAAAAGTGGATAGTGAAAAAGAACTCGGCGTAATTATCAGTAACGACCTCAAATCATCCAAGCAGTGTATTTCAGCCTCTGAGAAAGCAAATAAGATTCTGGGACTGATTGCGCGATCTTTTGATTTCAAAAGTCCATCACTCATTAACAAGCTATATAAATCGTTAGTTCGTCCACATTTGGAATATGCTGTTTCCGTATGGTCACCGAATCTCATTAAAGACATTGACAGACTGGAAAAAGTACAACGGCGAGCCACAAAACGGATTCCAAATATCAAAAATAAATCATACGAAAATCGACTAAAACATATGAATCTGTTTTCCCTAAAAAAAAGCGTAGACTCAGAGGTGACTTGATACAGGTCTTTAAGATTCTAAAGGGAATTGACATCAAAAGTGACAAAATTTTCACATTGAATGAGAATCAGACAAAAAACAATGGTCTCAAACTGTCCGGAAATAGATTCAATTTGGAAGTAGGTAGAAACAACTTTGCCAACCGTGTAGTTAATGAATGGAATAAACTTCCTGAACAGGTAGTGCAATGTAGTTCAGTTCGAAGCTTTAAGAATCATTTAGATAAATACCTAAGTAAGATGCTGTAATGATTATGATTTATCTTATATTATTTGTTTTTGTTTTGTTATCATTTGTCTGTCTGATTTTCATTTATTATTAGTTATATGTCAATTTATTATTATTTACTATTTACCTGCTTGTTTATTATTTAACTATACCTATGCATTTATTTATGTATTTTATTTGTTATTTACATTATCATAGTTTTTATTTATTATTTTATTATTAATATTATTTTTTTTTCGCATCCGACCTAGATATGGATCAAAAGGTCTCCTGTCGGCATGCTCCGCCTTTGTAATCCTTTGTAATCCTTTGTAAGGTTGGATGACTGTATCGACTGTGTGGGAAAGGCGAAGTTTGTGAGTAAGCTCGATATGTTGAAAGGGTACTGGCAAATAGGTTTGACGGAGAGAGCCAGGGAGATATCTGCCTTTGTGACAATGGATGGCTTGTATCAGTACCGGGTGATGCCATTGGAATGAAGAATAGTGGGAGTACATTCCAAAGATTGATTAACAAAGTATTGGCAGGAGTGAATGGGTGTGCAGTCTATATCGACGATATTGTCATATATTCTGAGACTTGGGAAGACCATGTGGAGCAAATTTCAAATGTCTTCCAGAGACTGAATGATGCCAACTTAACAGTGAATTTAGCCAAAAGTGATTTTGCAAAGGCAAAAGTTGAGTACTTAGGATATGTGGTAGGCCAGGGTGAGGTACAACCTGTTGATGCCAAGGTGAAAACTATCAACGATTGTCCCGCTCCTAAGAACCGTAGAGAGTTACTACGATTCTTAGGCATGAGTGGTTATTATAGGAGATTCTGTAGGAATTTTTCCACAGTATCTTTACCATTGACTAGGCTGTTGTCAAAGGGTACTAAGTTTGTGTGGGATGCACATTGTGAGGAAGCTTTTGTGACTATTAAGAGGATGTTAACGAGTGACCCTATACTTGTCACTCCTGATTTTGAGAGGCCGTTCAAATTGTACGTGGACGCGAGTAACGTTGGAGTAGGGGCCATTTTAGTTCAGGAGAAAGAGGATATCGACCACCCAATATGCTATTTTTCAAAGAAATTCCTCCCTTACCAGAGAAACTACAGTACAGTTGAGAAGGAGACTTTAGCCTTGATCCTTAGTTTGAGTCATTTTGACATATATCTGAGAGTGTCCGGACATCCTGTTTCTGTGTTTACTGACCATAACCCCCTGGTATTTTTATATAAGATGAAGAATGACAACCAAAGGTTGACTCGATGGCGTTTGATGCTACAGGACTATAATCTAATCATACAGCATGTAAAAGGAGCAGGTAATATTCTGGCGGACACTTTGTCCCGTCTTCCTTCTTCAACATGAGTCAATCCAAGGATCGCCTCATGTCTTAAAGGGGGGGGGGGTGTTGTTACCATAGTCACCCCTGGTGTTTATTACGTTCTCTAATTATGTAGGCTGACGACTATTTCTATCGTGTTTACATTCATGGACGTAGATCCACATGCTGAAATCTAAGTATTCAAAAATTTAATATGTCTGAAATATATGTTTATTCCTGTGAGATTATGATGCTCTAGTGATGTGAGAATTCATAGAAATATTTATTGTAATTGCTTTTGGTGTATGATCAATGTATGATTTATATTTTACACTACTGACTATATCGCGGGGAGAGTTGAAACATTATTGGAATTGTCGTCAAAAAAAAAAAAAAAGAGGAAAAAAGGAATGATTGCAATTCCTCGCTGGTTCCTTCTTCTGTATATGGTTTGAATTAGATATATAAGTCTTTTGAGGATAATATGGTTGAAAGAATATAAAATGGGAGTAGAAATATGGGGATATATAGTGATAAAACGCACAGAGGAAGAGTAATAATGGATATAAATGGTATGTTGTAAAAGCATGATTTGTAAGGATTAACATTTTGAAGTGATTATATTATTAAGAATTCAATATTCACAGTGCTTGTAGAAGCAGAGCCTGGTTAGAAGACTATGTGAAGGTTATGTAATATGAATATCATATATGGAATGTAAACCGATTAATGGTGCCTTTGATTTGTATATACATTATATGAGTGGAGAAGTGAGATAATGAAACACCTCATATGTACCAAGAATATATTATATACTTGAGTCTGAGATGCAATAATCAAATATATACATTTGATTCTATATTGTTAGGTTTATTCAATATAGGTTAAGATATAATTACCTACTATCTTTCTATATCCTCCATTTATGATGATAATGTGAAGTAGGGATTTCTTTTCTAACTGAAGGGTATGATGAGATATGCTTGTTAGAGAGGGAACTATGCAGTAAGAAGTGAAACTAATATCCGTTATTGTCACTCCACCTTTAAGGGATGAGGCAAGATCTGTTGTTGTCCTCCTAGATCCTTTATTTACTAACCAACTACTTTAAGGTTAGGGGTGGTAACGTGACAATATAAATATATATATATATATATATATACATATACATATATATGTATATATATACAATATATATAATACAATATATATATAAATATATATAATATATATATATATATATACATATACATATGTATATATATAAATATAATATATATATATGAACATATATGTATATATATAATATATATATATACATATATATCTATATAATATATATATATATATATATTCATATATATGTGGATATATATATATGTGTATATATATATATATATATATATATACATACATATACATACATATATATGTTATATATTTATATTCATATTTATGCTGCGAGTTCGTGAATCATCCCTAATCTAACCATACCTCACCTAACTTGAACCCATTACCCTAACAAAAATATATTTTTTTAAATGAGACATAGTTATCCAAGTATTTGGAGTGATAGGGTATCAAAATATATATGGTTATGGGGGTCTATCTGGAAAACCATAGGAGTTCGTGAACATACAAACAAACAAACAAACAAACAAACAAACAAACAAACAAACAAATTGGAAGTTAAATGAAAGATAGTAATCCAAGTACCTTGGATTATAAGGTTTGAGAATACATATGTTTATAGGGGTCTATCTGCAAAAACCTAGGAGTTCGTGAATAATGTCTATCTTAACCTTACCCAACCTAACTTTAACCCATAACTCTAACCAAGTGATAATTTATCAGTATATATATGGTTATTGGGGTCTATATGCAAAACCCTATATGCAAAACCCTATATGCAAAACCCTAGGAATTCTTGAACAAACAAATAAACAAACAAACTGACAGACAGATAAATGAAAGATAGTTTTGCAAGTACCTTGGGTTATAAGTCTCCAGAATATATACGGTTAAAGGGGTCTATCTATAAAAACCTAGGAGTAGTTCGTGAATAATCACTCGCCTAACCATAACCCACCTAACCCTTATCCCTAATCAAAATATATGTATATATTTTTTGGAAATTAAATATAGTTATCGAAGTACCTGGAGGGATAGGGTATCAGAATATATATGTTTAAGGGGGTCTATCTCCAAAACCCTAGGAGTTCGTGATCAAAAAACAAAGTAACAGGCAGACAGACAGAGGTTACTACTTTATTATAGTATATATATATATATATATATATATATATATATATATATGTGTGTATATATGTATATATATATATATACACCCCTTCTGCGCCGAATAATACTATTTTACTTACCCTGGGAAAAAAAAAAACGATTTTATTCAGCTGCTCATAACTGCCAGATGTTATCAAAAGACATGTGGGCACTTTCGGTGAAATAATGAGGTGCAGAGCTTGTGATTCGCTTGCATGTTTACTGAAAAAAGACGCCCAACTCATCATGGACACATATCTTGCGGGAGTTCGGAGGTAAACAACGACAGAATTCACGAGGCTGCTCAGTCGCTATAGGATCTAGACGAGGGTAGGGCAAGGTTTCCTAAATAAGCTGCACGTCGCTTAGGGGAAGGTTAGAGGTAACTTGGCTTGGCTCACCTTACCTTTGAGGACTGTTTAACTCTGATGAAAGTAGTCAGTCTGCCATGCGGTAAGGTGCGGTATGTGTGCAAGGTGCCTCTTCTATATCTGACCTCTGGTTAAACTTAACCAGGCTCTCGACCACTGTGTTGAGGGGTATTTGTTGATACATTATGACTGGCACCAGATAACTGTATTCTACTGTTTGGTCTTCGAAAGCAAAATGAAATCAAATGTGGCCGTGAAGAGTGAAAGGTAAAAGGCCTTATCCAACAAGGCATTTATCTACGATAGAGTCTGCCATTTTGTCCTACCTATTTGGAAAATCACGGCAAGTGGCAATAAGCGGCAATTGTTGAAATCAAACCTGGGCCTGTGGGGTTATGAGGCGAGGTTGGAAGCCAACGCACCTCAGAGACACTTGAGCACGAACGACGCTCCTATAAATGAATCCTTTTTTCGTGCATTTCTCTTACCAAATGCCAAACAAAATTGCTCAAATGAGGATTGTGTCAAGATCATCCGGGAACTCGGAAACAACCACGAAGAACAGTTTTAACTCATGGACCTAAGCCACAGATATTATGGTCGACATTGTATGATTTTATTCAGGTGAGGCTCACCCCTTGGAGTGGAAGGCTCGGTTGGAATGGTACTCAAAGCCCATTCTGAATGCGTAAGTTCTCCAGTCAAGATAAGGTCGCTTGCTGTTTGCTGGAACGAGAACATCATGACTTTGGTATTCTCTACGTGCTTCGTATCTGGGCAACACAGACCTTTTCATTTAGATCAGAGGGCAGATCCTTGCGAGGACCTGATGACCCCTTCTTTTCTTCGACGACGTCCTCCTTTCTTACTGAACAGGCTCTTTTGACATCAGTCTGACCATAGACCACCTATTTTCCTGGAATATGTACAAGATTTATGAAACGCTGTTGCAAAATGGTCCTAGAACCGACAAAACTGTTTATGCCCATCCCCCGATGTGGGGGTGATGTTATGATAATAGATGTTAATAAATTGGGGCTTGGAGTATGTTTGGGGAGAAAGGTGGTCACAGATCATTTTATTATAAATGGAATCAAACTCACAGTTAGGAAAACCATTATTTACAAGAATCTGACGGATGTGTTTAAGTTCTGTATGTAGGGTCTGCCCTGAGGAGCAAACTTTGAGAGCCCTACGGTCATAAGCTCTAATAACACTGTTCTTATTACTGGTCGGGCACTCACTTTTAAAGTTTAAAGATTTTTCAGAGTTAGTAGGTTTTCTGTACACACTTGTGGCAAATTCCCCGGATGGAGAATCAACTAGAACATCAAGAAATGGGAGTTTGCCATCCTTATTCAGTTCAATCGTGAAGCTTATTCAGGATTCTTCCTGGAGGCGCAGTCTTAATTTCTCGAGAAGGGCTTCTGATTTCGTACAAACAAAGATGTCGTCAATGTATCTGTAGTAAAGTAATGGTCTGACGTCGTCGTCCTGGAAAACTGCTTGCTCTACTGCAGACATGAAAGCTTGGGCGAAGAGTACTCCCAGGGGGGAGCCCATTGCTATTCCATCGTGCTGGACATACAACTTTCCCTCCGGACATTTAAAGGGGGCCTCAGTAGTACAGATTCTCAGCATCTCTTCCATTATGTGCCTCGGGATGGTTGGAGTGGGGAAATCTGCGATTTTTCTAAATGGTCGCTTTGGAAAACAAAATTACAGTTGCTAAATGACGGTTTTTAATAAGAATATGAATACTTCTTTCTCAACCATTCAGAACGATCATCAATAATTTGTGAAGCCCCACAAACAATCAATCACATAGTTTGGGGCCGAACTTATATGACGTTATGCAATTTAGTGATTAAAAAAACCCAACAGTTTTCAGTGGTCCAGTAGCACTGTGTGGTCTAAGACGAGACAAAAACTCACATCGGAGTTAAAGGGAGTTCCTTCAACATGGTCTTCTATTCTGGCTGAGGACTGGGCGTACTCCAACATAAAGGGGGCCTCGATCGATTGAAACATCCTGCAGAATAGAGTCCAACTATGTTAGCTGCGTTGTCTACCAAATATACAAAGGAAATAAAGTTTGTTACCATAGTAAAGGATTATATGTAAGGAGCTTGTGGTAAATTAATAATGAATTGAAATGTTCTTAACTTTTTATCGCATAGCGGTTACATTTATACATTACTAAACTTGTTTGACAATAATATATATATATATATATATATATATGTATATACATATACATATATATATATATATATATATGTATATATATAAGGAGCTTGTGGTAAACTAATAATGAATTGAAATGTTAACTTTTTATCGCATAGCGGGTACATTTATGCATTACTAAACTTGTTTGACAAATATATATATATATATATATATATATATATATATATATATGTATATACATTTTATTTTTATAAAAAACAACATTCAATCTTTTATTACCCACTAGGGAGTCCAGTTGCCTATGGAAGGAAGAAATATTCGGGAGTCAAATAAAATGCAAATAATATTTTTTTTTTTCTATATCTATTTTCTTTTGTTTATGAAATTCATACGATCTTGTTCATCTGGTGAACTATTTGCTCATTTCATATTTTATTCATATGTGCTGGATTTTTTTTTTTTTTTTTTTTTTTTTTTTTTTTTTTTTTTTTTTTTTTTTTTTTTTTTTTTTTTTTAACTAAAGGCCCACACTCAGAAGGGACCTAACACATAAGACTTTTACGAAAGGATTTTTTTTTTTTTTTTTTTACAACAAAACAAGCACCTGGCTTCGCCATCACGACTGCGCCGTGGGTGCTTGGCCTGCGGCGCTGCTCGCTTCGCTTCGCGCCGGGCTGCGCCCAGTTTTACCCGACAAAGTAATGCTTCATAAAACCTTCAGAAACAGTCTTCAATTTGTCCATCAAAAAGTTCAAGACTGTCAAACATTTCATCGGAATTTTGAAATCTTTGTTGTTTCGTAGAGAATCATTGAACTTAATCCCCTTTCGATGAAATTCCCGCACAGATTCCTTAACACAAACAATATTGAAAATCTTTGTTGTTTCGTAGAGAATCATTGAACTTAATCACCTTTCGATGAAATTCCCGCACAGATTCCTTAACACAAATTTTTTTGACAGCCTGGTACAAGCTTGGAAA
>NW_027467728.1:231490-236490 GCF_046742065.1 Oratosquilla oratoria
ACATCATCCATTTTCCATATATAGTTTTTGTTTAGATATTCACTAAATTTCTTTTTGTGAATTCCGACATCGAATTTCATACCTAACGATAGTGCTTGAGTTTCTGTATCTGAGAGTTGTCTGTCTGAAAGGTTCGTTACTAATTCTGGATTACCCGCATTGTTCCAATCACTATTTTCACATAACTGTTTTAATTTTCGCTCTAATTTCTTACTGTGTTCTTCTCTTTGTTTATGAAGTCTATTCGAAAGCCATCGTGGTATTGGTATCTCACTTGTTTCACTACATAATGTACTTACTTGGTCTTGTAGATTCTCTATTGCTTCTTCTAAGTAAGCTCTGGCCACATTTCCGAACGGGTGTTTTGTGTTTCTTAGTTGTTCCGGTGCTGATTTTGGGAGAACTTGCTCTTCTAGGCAATCTTTGAGAAAATGTCCGCGTAGTGTATAACTTTCCATTTGTCGTCTTCTGTTGTATTCTCTCCATATTTCTTCTCTTCTATCACCTTTCGACATGTTGACTATATTATGACAAATAAGTCTTCTTTAGTCTGAGAAGGAACTGGAAATTTTTGGGGTATTTTCGCGAGGTCCTCCGCGTTCTCGCTGGTTCTTTGCCTTTCTTCACTCCAGTTTTTTCCTTTGACGTCTAGAAAGGCTCTACGACAGCCTTTCCTCCAGTGCTATTTAGTCTACTGAGGAGAGAAAATTCTTCTGTGGACTCTGAGAGAACTATAAGGCATTTTGTCGAAGGTGTCCGCTTTCTCGCTGGTATGTAGCCTCTCTTCTCTCCAATTTTTTTCTTCTGCGTCTCGAGAGGCTCTTGGTCTGGTCTCCCTCCAGTTCTTGTTTCGCCAATTCAAATTCAGGCTTGCGTTCGACATCTTGATCCTGACAAATCTACGTCCTCAACAATTCAATAACCTGAAGAATCTCTTATCAAAAACAAAATCTCAGATTCTGATATGGCAATCAATTAAGATTGTGGAAAATAAATACATACAAATGTCATCACAAGAATAAAATCATTATATATACGATAGACTCACCCATTATTACAAATATACATATAAATACATTTGTTTATATATATATATATATATATATATATATATATATACAGTATATACATAAACATACATATACACACACACGCAAACACACACACACAAATACACACGAACACACACACACACAAACACACACACACATACACACTATATATACATATATATATATATATATATATATATATACATATAAATACAAACATGTTTACATATACATATATATATATATATATATACACATAATACATATATACATATAAATACATACATGTTTATATATATATATATACATATACATACATGTAAATATATATATATATATATATATATATATATATATATATAAGTATATGTATGTATATATATATGCACACACACACATACATATATATATATGAATATATATATATATATACATATATATATATATATATATATAAGTATATGTATGTATATATATATGCACACACACACATACATATATATATATATATATATATATATATATATGTGTGTGTGTGTGTGTGTGTGTGTGTGTGTGTGTGTGTGTGTGTGTGTGTGTGTGTGTGTGTGTGTGTGTGTGTGTGTGTGTGTGTGTGTGTGTGTGTGTGTGTGTGTGTGTGTGTGTGTGTGTGTGTGTGTGTGTGTGTGTGTGTGTGTGTGTGTGTGTGTGTGTGTGTGTATCCTTAACAGATAAGTTTATTTTCAGAAATGCCGTGATATCCTCCTGGATAATTCTAAGTTTAAACGTATCTCAGATCAAATCTATAATCAACGTACTCATTTCTATTGTTAATGATTTGATAAGAGGCAACAAATTTGTAACCCTAGTTGGTGATTTTTACCCAGGGTATCTCTATGGAAACGTAAAGGCCGACAAGGAAGGAAACCCCTTTAGGTCCATCATTCCCCAAATACCTATCCCCTTATATACCGTAGCTAGAACATTGCATGATATCATTTCTCCGTATATCCCTCATACTTATTCTTTAAATTCTAGAGATGAGTTCATTGACATCATGAATATCAATACGCCTAATGGATTTCTAGTATCGTTGGATGCTGCTAGTTTATTTTCAAATGTGCCAGTGATTGAGACTATCAACATCCTTAAATATGTTTATGAACACGCAGATTTCCCCCTCCAACCATCCCGAGGCACATAATGGAAGAGATGCTGAGAATCTGCACTACTGAGGCCCCCTTTAAATGTCCGGAGGGAAAGTTGTATGTCCAGCACGATGGAATAGCAATGGGCTCCCCCCTGGGAGTACTCTTCGCCCAAGCTTTCATGTCTGCAGTAGAGGAAGCACTTTTCAAGGACGACGACGTCAGACCATTACTTTACTACAGATACATTGACAACATTTTTGTTTGTGCGAAATCAGAGCCCTTCTCCAGAATTTAAGACTGCACCTTCAGGAAGAATCCGATTGAACTGAATAAGGATGGCAAACTCCCATTTCTTGATGTACTAGTTGATTCTCCATCCGGGGAATTTGCCACAAGTGTGTACAGAAAACCTACTAACTCTGAAAAATCTTTAAACTTTAAAAGTGAGTGCCCGACCAGTAATAAAAACAGTGTCATTAGAGCTTATGTCCGTAGGGCTCTCAAATTTTGTTCTTCATGGCAGGCCCTACATACAGAACTTAAACACGTTCGTCAGATTCCTGTAAATAATGGTTTTCCTAACTGTGAGTTTGATTCCATTTGTAATAAAATGATCTGTGACCACTTTGCTCCCCAAACTTACTCCAAGCCCCAATTTATTAACATCTATTATCATAACATCTTTACTAAGGCTAACAAAAAAGATGGAAAAAAAATCATAGAAAAATATCATTACTAAGAACACTTGAATAATCGCAAGTAATAGGGATGAACATAAACTTAAGCTTTTAGAAGCAATGTTTACAAGAGAATATAACCCTATTATAAACATCCAATGTAACATGATTTCAAGCATTAGCTTGCATAACAATGTTCTCGCCCTCACGGCGAAACCCCCACCCCTATCCCCCCTACCAAACCCTTCTGTGTCCACCACACCCTTTGACAATGTGAAGTCGGGTCATAAGCACCTTCTCCCTCCTCCTCCCACCCACTCCCTCATTCCTCCCCTCCAACCGACCTCGCAACCCCCACCCCAACCCCCCAACACCCATACCGACGCCGTTAAGACTGGTACACCCCACTACCCCCTCCCCCCCCACCACCCATGCAGGTTAGGCTCTAATATATAAGCCAAAGACCCACGCTATCTTTTGTCATTTCTTTAGATTTCTTAATTTTGTAAGTATTGTTCGCCAACAGTCTATGAATCTGTATTGGTTTACGATTTGATTTATTGATGTCCATTTTTTTGATTGGTGAATTTTTTTTTGTTATTCATACCCATGCTCTTTGTTTCTGTACGTCGGTAATTTATATGTTACAGATTTTCCTGATGATTTCTCCTTCCAGACGAAACGTCGAGAATTAAATGAATTACTTTGGTAATCTGGTTTATGCCCCCCCACCCACATCGGGAGGTAGGCATAAACAGTTTTGTCGGTTCTAGGACCATTATGCAACAGCGATTCATAAATCTTGTACATGTTCCGGGAAAACAGTGGTCTATGGTCAGACTGATGTCAGAGGAGATTGTCCAGAAACAAATGAGGACGTCGTCGACTAAAAGAAGGGGTCATCAGGTCCTCAGCTTACCTCTTCCTTACAAGGGTCTGCCCTCTGAGCTAAATGAAAAAGTCTGTGTTGCCCAGATACGAAGCACGTAGAGAATACCAAAGTGATGATGTTCTCGTTCCAGCAAACAGCAAGCGACCTTATCTTGACTGGAGAACTTACGCATTCAGAATGGGCTTTGAGAACCATTCCACCCGAGCCTTCCACTCCAAGGGGTGAGCCTCACCTGAATAAAATCATACAATGTCGACCATAAGATCTGTGGCTTAGGTCCACGAGTTGAAACGGTTCTTCGTGTTTGTTTCCGAGTTCCCGGGTGATCTAGAAACAATCCTCATTTAAGCAAATTTGTTTAGCATTTGCTCAGAGAAATGCACGAAAAATGATTCATTTGTAGTGTTACGCCTCCCATTAATGCCCAATCTTAATTGGAGAAACAATCCTACCTCCAATCATTGACGAACCATATTGAGCCTAAATGGCAGGGTAACAATATACTGCATATCAAATATAAATCTGTGCAGTACTTTCAAGCACGTATGTCAATAGTTTTAGGTGACCGCTGGATAACTCAAAGGGGGTAAGGTTAAGGCAAAACAATGGTGTTCTAACAGAAATTATTTACATATTCACTTAGCACTACACACACTTATTTTATGCCTACCCGGACCACTTGTTACCACTAGGGTCCACCTAACCTTAACCTAGGGATTATAGAGGAGCGGGAAGTGTGCGCTCTATACGGGTTCAGAAATCAGAGAGAGAGAAGGAGTATACTTCGTGACTGCGGTCACCATGGGGGGCCGCAGTTGCCAACTCACAAACCGTTATCATTTATTTTATTACAGGCAGGGTGAGTGGAATAACATAATACACATACAGAGATCATTAACATAATAAGGTACAATATACAATATGAACAATATCCTAGCTAACTAAAATAAAATGATAACAAAGGAATAATACACGGAACATAGAATATTGTATTTCATACGATCGGTAATTCAGGGAGACGAAAAAATTAGGGCGTGGCTACAACTACCCGTACAACAGGTGGTAACATGAAGTAAATCTATTACAAGGAACACAGACTTGCGGCCACGCAACAGTAGGAGCGTTGATTATGACCCCCACCCCCAATGTTGGGGGTGGGCATAATCCAGACTACCAAATTAACTCATTTAATTCGCAACGTTTCGTCTGCAAGGAGACATCATCAGGAAAATATGTAACATATAAATTG
>NW_027467728.1:251490-253990 GCF_046742065.1 Oratosquilla oratoria
AGTGAAATTTCAGGTTGTAGCTGGATATTGATGGAGGGATTAATCAAGCGAATAAAGATTGATTCTGCCATCCTTAATCTCCTTCTGTCTTGTTCTCGATACAGGTTCGTTGTTTGTGTTTCTGGTTGTTGCCTGGTGAGGGAGTGTCCATGTGTATTACCGGTGTGACGGAGTAATGCCCCGTCCTGCAAATGTGCCGTCATCCTTTTTGACAATGTGATAGTGGTTGAACCTATATACCGTGAATTGAGGCGACTGCAGTCACCAAAGTTGCAATGAAATTGGTAGATGTGATTCACCTCTTGTAAAGATCTTGTCTGTGGGAGGCAACTATTTTTCATGATGCGGCTTGATGTTCTTTTTGTTTTGTAAAAAATTATGAGCACTGTCCCAGTGTTTCTTCGCGGGTACAATATCTCCCCCGCCACACCTCATATGTCATTGTGTTTATCATTGTGTTTATCATTGTGTATATTGTAACTCCTGAAGATGACCTCTGATTGGGTCGAAAGATGTCTAGAGTAAACAACATGTACCTTGGAGATTGTATCAATACCCTGACCTCCAACCTCCGCTCTCGTATTAGAAATATCGAGAGTACTTCTCTCAAGTTGAACAATATATATATATATATATATATATATATATATATATTTATATATATATACACATACATACATATATAATATATATACATACATATATATATATATATATATACATATATATCATATGTAATAATGCGTGAGTCCATTGTATACATAATGACGTTATTATTTTGATGACATTTGTAAATATTCATTTTGCACACTCATGTTTGTCATATCAGAATCTGAGATTTTCTTTCTGAAAGAAGATTCTCAAGGTCATTGAATCGCTGAGGACGTAGAATTTGTCAGGATCAAGATGTCGAACGCAGAGACGAATTTCAATTGGCGGAACAAAAACTGGAGGGACGCAAGACCAAGCGCCTTTAAAGACGTCGAAGAAAAAAATTGGAGAGAAGAAAGGCTACATACCGGCGAGAAAGCGGACACCTTCGCGAAAATAACTTATAGTTTTCTCTGAGTCCGCACAAGAATCTTCTCTCCTCAGCAGACCAAAGAGAACTGGAGGGAAGGCTGTCGAAGAGCCTTTCAAAACGTCGAAAGCAAAAACTGGCGAGAAAAAAGGCAAAATACCAGCAAGAACGCGGATGACCCAGGGAAGATATCCTATATTCCTCTCAGAGTTTCCAAAAATTTTCCAGTTCCTCCTGAAACTGTGCCCTTTAAACCTCCTCAAGAATGGCTCACACCTTGTCAACCAAGTGGGAAGGAATCTACACCCGGTTGAAATGGAAATAGATTTGTGCTGGTCTTTAGTTTTTTATACGTTTTCTATGATTTGAGAGAAACTGTTATACTACCTTGGTGAAGAGATTTGTTGCTAATTTTTTATACTCGACGCCTCCTCTTTAAGAAAAAATGGGCGAGTTCGATAAGGAAAGAATCTTCAGGCTTCTCCAGACATGGTCGAAGTGGACTTTGAAGTTCCGAAAAATTGAAAAATCGGAGCCTAGAAAGTCTCTTTTAATTTGGCTGCGAGGTGGAAAAGGTATCGGCTCTCTGTGGTCCTGAAATTGCTTTACGTCATATATGTCAGGGTTTCTGGAAGCAGCATGGGACCCTCATTTTGTTGCAAAAAAAAAAAAAAAAAAAAAAAAATCCTTTCGTGACCTGTACGGCCGGTCAACTTTTTCTCATGTGTTAGTTCCCTCCTGAGTGTGAGTCTTCAGAATAGAGCCCTACTATGTTAGCTGCGTTGTCTACCAAATATACAAAAGACATAAAGTTCGTTACCATAGTAAAGGATTATATGTAAGGAGCTTGTGGTAAATTAATAATGAATTCAAATGTTCTTAACTATTTATCGCATAGAGGGTACACTTACACATTACTAAAATTGTTTGACAATAAAAAACATATATATGCATTTTATTTTTATAAAACACACCATTGAATCTTTTGTTACCCACTAGGAAGTCCAGTTGCCTATGGAAGGAAACAATATTCAAGAGTCAAATAAAAATGCAAATAATTTATTTATTTTCTATATCTATTTTTTGTTTGTTTATGTAATTCATACGATCTTGTTCATCTATTGAACTATTTGCTCATATTTTATTTTATTTTTTGTTTACTGTTTATTTTATTTTATTTTTTTAACTAAAGGCCTACACAAGGTTCCTAACAAATGAGAAAAAGTTGACCGGCCGTACCGGTTGACTCTTACGAAAGGATTTTTTTTTTTTTTTTTTTTTTTTTGTGGACAACAAAATGAGGGTCCCATGGTGCTTCCAGAAACCCTGACATATATGACGTAAAGCGATTTCGGGACCACAGGGAACCAATGCCTTTTCCTCCTCGCAGCCACATTAAAAGAGAATTTCTAGTCTCGGGATTTTTTCAGTTTTCCGGAACTTCACAAGTCCACTTCGACCATGTCTATAGAAGCCTGA
>NW_027467728.1:256490-263990 GCF_046742065.1 Oratosquilla oratoria
GAAGACGACGTCAGACCATTACTTTACTACAGATACATTGACGACATTTTTGTTTGTACGAAATCAGAAACCCTTCTCGAGGAATTTATATTGCGCCTCCAGGAAGAATCAGGACTAAGCTTCATGACTGAACTGAATAAAGATGGCAAACTCCCATTTCTTAATATTCTACTTGATTCTTCATCCGGGGAATTTGCCACAAACATTAGCTTGTATAACAATGTTCTCGCCCGCACGGCGAACCCCCTTCCCCCTCTCCCCCCAACCAAACCCTTCTGTGTCCACCACACCCTTTGACAATGTGAAGTCGGGTCATAACCTCCCTCTCCCTCCTCCTCCCATCCACTCCCTCCCTCCTCCCCTACAACCGACCTCGCAACCCCCACCCCAGCCCCCCAACCCCCATACCGACGCCGTTAAGACAGGTCACACCCCACTACCCCCTCCCCCTCCCCCTCCCCCTCCCCCTGCACCACCCATGCAGGTGAGGCTCTGATATATAAGCCAAAGGTCCACGCTATCTTTTGTCTTTTCTTTAAATTTCTTAATTTTGTAAGTATTGTTCCCCTACAGTCTATGAATTTGTATTGGTTTATGATTTGATTTATTGATGTCTATTTTGTTGATTGGTGAATTTTTGTTGTTATTCATACCCATGTTCTTTGTTTCTGTATGTCGGTAATTTATATGTTACAGATTTTCCTGATAAGAACATAAGAACATAAGAATAAAGGAGACTGCAAGAGACCATAAGGCCTACACTAGGCACTACACTGATGTCTCCTTGCAAACGAAACGTTGAGAATTAAATTAATTATTTTGGTAATCTGTTTTATGCCCACCCACCCCACATGGGGGGGGGGGGCATAAACAGTTTTGCCGGTTCCATGACCATTATGCAACAGCGGCTCATAAATATCGTCCTTATTTCAGGAAAGCCGTGGTCTATGGTCAGACTGATGTCAGAATAGCCTGTTCAGTGAGAAAGGAAGACGTCGTCTACGAAAAGAAGGGATCATCAGCTCCTCACCTCTTCCTCTCAAGGGTCCGCCCTCTGAGCTAAATGAAAAGGTCTGTGTTGCCCAGATACGATCCACGTAGAGAATACCAAAGTCATGATGTTCTCGTTCCAGCAAACAGCAAGCGACCTTATCTTGACTGGAGAACGTACGCATCCAGAATGGGCTTTAAAACCATCCCACCCGAAAACAGATTCATATGTTTTAGTCGACTTTCGTATGATTTACTTCTGATATTTGGAATCAGTTTTGTGGCTCGCCGTTGTACTTCTAATATGTGAATGTTTTAAATGAGATTTAGTGACAATACGGAAACAGCATATTCAAAATGTGAACGAACTAAGGATTTATATAGCTTGTTAATGACAGATGGATCTTTAAAATCAAAAGATCGCGTAATCAGTCCTAGAAACTTATTGGCTTTTTCATAGGCCGCAATACACTGTAATTCATACGATCTTGTTCATCTCCAGAAGCATTTGCTCATTTTTTACTTTATTTTTTTTTTAACTAAAGGCCCACACTCAGAAGGGACCTAACACATAAGAGAAAGTTGAGGGTCCCATGGTGTTCCCTAAATAAAATCATAAAATATAGACCATAAAATCTGATCTTTAGGAACGACTTCACGGATGAACTTGACACAATCCTCATTTGAGCAAATTTGTTTGCCATTTGGTAAGAGAAATTCACTAAATTTGATTAAATTGTAGGAGCGTTGTTCGTGCTCAAGTGTCTCTGTGGCGCGTTGGCTTCCAACCTCGCCTCATAACCCCACAGGCCCAGGTTTGATTCCTACAGTTGCCAGTTATTGCCACTTGCCGTGGCTGTCCAAAGAGGTAGGACAAAATGGCGGCCTCTATCGTAGGTAAATGCCTTGTTGGATAAGGCATTTTACCTTTCACTCTTCACCGCCAGATTTGATTTCATTTTGCTTTCGGAGACCAAACAGTTGAATACAGTTATCTGGTGCCAGTCATAATGTATCAACAAATACCCCTCAACACAGTGGTCGAGAGCCTGGTTAAGTTTAACTAGAGGTCAGATATAGAAGAGGCACCTTGCACACATACCGCTCCTTACCGCATGGCAGCTTGACTACTTTCATCAGAGTTACACAGACTTCAAAGGCAAGGTGAGTCAAGCCAAGGTACCTCTAACCTTCCCCTAAGCGACGTGCAGCTTATTTAGGGACGCTTGCCCTACCCTCGTCTAGACCCTATATCGACTGAGCAACCTCGTGAATTCTGTCGTTGTTTACCTCCGAACTCCCGCAAAATATGTGTCCATGATGAGTTGGGCGTCTTTTTGTCAGTGAACATGAAAGCGAATCACAAGCTCTGCACCTCATTATTTCACCAAAAGTGCCCACATGTCTTTTGATAACATCTGGCAGATATGAGCAGCTGAATAAAATCGTTTTTTTTTTTTTTTTTGCCAGGGTAAGTAAAATAGTATTATTCGGCGTAGAAGGGGTGTATATATATATATATATATATATATATATATATATATATATATATATACTATAATAAAGTAGTAACCTCTGTCTGTCTGCCTGTTACTTTGTTTTTTGATCACGAACTCCTAGGGTTTTGGAGATAGACCCCCTTAACCATATATATTCTGATACCCTATCCCTCCAGGTACTTCGATAACTATATTTCATTTCCAAAAAATATATACATATATTTTGATTAGGGATAAGGGTTAGGAGGGTTATGGTTAGGCGAGTGATTATTCACGAACTACTCTTAGGTTTTTGTAGATAGACCCCTTTAACCGTATATATTGTGGAGCCTTATAACCCAAGGTACTTGCAAAACTATTTTTCATTTATCTGTCTGTATGTTTGTTTGTTTATTTGTTTGTTCAAGAATTCCTAGGGTTTTGCATATAGGGTTTTGCATATAGACCCCCATAACCATATATATACTGATAAATTATCACTTGGTTAGGGTTATGGGTTAAAGTTAGGTTGGGTAAGGTTAAGATAGACATTATTCACGAACTCTTAGGTTTTTGCAGATAGACCCCTATAAACATATGTATTCTCAAACCTTATAATCCAAGGTACTTGGATTACTATCTTTCATTTAACTTCCAATTTGTTTGTATGTTCACGAACTCCTATGGTTTTCCAGATAGACCCCCATAACCATATATATATTCTGATACCCTATCACTCCAGATACTTGGATAACTATGTCTCATTTAAAAATATATATTTTTGTTAGGGTAAAGGTTTCAAGTTAGGTGAGGTATGGGTATATTAGTGATGATTCACGAACTCGCATCATAAATATAAATATAAATATATAACAGATATATTTATATATATATATATATATATATATATATATATATATACATATATACAGTATATACACCTATATATATGTATATATATTATATATATATACATATATGTACATATGTATATATATATATTATATTTATATATATACATATATATATATATATTGTATTATATATATATTGTATATATATATATACATATATATACATATATATATATTTATATATGTATATACATATACATATATAATTTTGCAGTAATTCACAAGGCACACGTGAAAATAATATGCAGAAAAAACCACTGGGAAATAAGAAGCTTAGTCCGAACGTTTTCGTCTATTTAAGACATTATCAAGACATTATCAAGACATTCCTTGATAATGTCTTAAATAGACGAAAACGTTCGGACTAAGCTTCTTATTTCCCAGTGGTTTTTTCTGCATACATATATAAACATATATAAATATATACATATATAAAGATATACTTACATATGCAGGAAAAACACTGGGAGCGTGTGTTCTTGAAAATGCAAGGTTGACCACGAAGAAAAACTATTAAAGGAGAGCGCTTTCGTGTATTCACATCTTCAGTGCAAATAATACATGCAAATAATACATTATTTGCATTGAAGATGTGAATACACGAGAGCGCTCTGCTTTAATAGTTTTTCTTCGTGGTCAACCTTGCATACTTACATATATATGTAAGTATCATCAACATCCAGACCGAAGACCTGCGCGTTTTACCATCCATGAAGAGACTGAACACAGACAGAATCACTACACGCACTGGGAGAGGTCTCTCAGATCTCCAGTAACCCGGCTCCCCTATTGGTCCTAGGCAACCAATCAGAGGAGACCTCTTCCTGCAAGAAGCCTTATGATCCCAACTCCATGAATAATTACGACATCCACAGACACTGCACATCAGATCTTCGTTGACGTCGGCAGACGGGTGTACACCGCCCGTCTGCCCCCCCTCGCACCGACCCTTGATCAGCTCTAAAAGGACTTCAAACCCAAAACCTGGGGATAATCAGGGTACGCTCACCCCACCTGTGGCTTATCAGGTTCGCCCTCTACACGCGGAAAGTGAAATCAACTCACTTCTCGTAAGATACACACATACACCTCTCACGAACAGAGCCACAAATCACGCACAAACATATACACTTACTTTTTCTTCGACTAAAATTCGCTTCCTTTCTAACTTTCTCTTCTACTACATCTTCTCATTTCAGTTTACCTCCCACTAAAGATTTTTCCGTTTTTCCACTTTCTCTACTACTACGCCTCCTACCATTTTCTAAACTTTCGTTGGTGATCCTAACCCCGTTGGTAATCCTAACCTCCGGCGTCAAGCGCTGCCCTCCAAGCCCCTGGTCCAGTTCTCCTAAGCCATGACAACAAACTAGCCCCTAATCGCTCGCAATTCGCCCGGTGGCAATAGCCCTCTTTTATACACTACTATCTTTTCATTTTCTAACAGACATTCTTCCCCTCTCACAAAACCCGATCCCGCGCAAGCGAGGTGGTCTTTTCTTGGAATCCAGAATCCAGATCGCCCAGAAGATGGAACCAGGAAGTTCCGAAACGTCGGCCACAATAGGACAACTACTAAGATACGTCAAATTTGAAGACAAAAAGATTGTACGTTGTATCGAAGCTACACGTAATAAAATAATCAACAATGAATCCTCTTTAGCCTTCAACCTCGTATGTTTACAAGAGGAGAATATATATATATATATATATATATATATATATACACATATATATATATATATACAGTATATATATACACATATATATACATATATTCATTTTGCACACTCTAGTTTGTCATATAGGAATCTGAGATTTTGTTTCTGAAAGAAGATTGTCAAGGTTATTGAATCGCCGAGTACGTAGAATTTGTCAGGATCAACATGTCGAACGCGGAGACCAATTTCAATTGGCGCAACAAGAACTGGAGTGACACCACAAGACCAAGAGCCTTTAAAGACGTCCAAGAAAAAAACTGGAGAGAAAAAAGGCTACATACCAGCGAGAAAGCGGACACCTTCCCGAAAATACCTTGTAGTTCTCTCAAAGTCCGCACAAGAGTTTTCGCTCCTCAGCAGCCTAAAGAGAACTGGAGGGAAGGCAGTCGAAGGGCCTTTCACGACTTTGAACGAAAGAACCGGACAGAAGAAAGGAAAGATATCAGCAAGAACGCTGATGATCTACGGAAATTATCCTATATATCTCTTAGAGTCCCCAAAATTTTTCCAGTTCCTCCTCAAACTGTGCCCTTTAAACCTCCTCAAGAGTGGCTCACACCTGAAGCAAGTGGGAAGGAATCTACACCCAGTTGATATTGGAAATCAATTTGTGCTGGTCTTTAGTTTTATACGTTTTTTAGGATTTGTGAGAAACTGTTATATTGCCTTGGTGAAGAGATTTTTTTTCTAATTTTTTATACTCGATGCCTCCTCTTTAAGAAAAAATGGGCGAGTTCGAGAAGGAAAGAATCTTCAGGCTTCTACAGACATGGTCGAAGTGGACTTTTGAAGTTCCGGAAAACTGAATAATCAGACACTAGAAAGTCTCTTTTCATTTGGCTGCGAGGAGGAAAAGGTATTGGCTCTCTGTGATCCTGAAATCGCTTTACATCATATATGTCAGGGTTCCTGGGAACACCATGGGACTCTCAACTTTCTCTTATGTGTTAGGTCCCTTCTGAGTGTGGGCCTTTAGTTAAAAAAAAAAAAAGTAAAAAATGAGCAAACGCTTCAGGAGATGAACAAGATCGTATGAATTACAGTGTATTGCAGCCTCTGAAAAAGCAAATAAGATTCTAGGACTGATTGCGCGATCTTTTGATTTCAAAAGTCCATCACTCATTAACAAGCTATATAAATCGTTAGTTCGTCCACATTTGGAATATGCTGTTTCCGTATGGTCACCGAATCTCATTAAAGACATTGACAGACTGGAAAAAGTACAACGGCGAGCCACAAAACGGATTCCAAATATCAAAAGTAAATCATACGAAAATCGACTAAAACATATGAATCTGTTTTCCCTAAAAAAGCGTAGACTCAGAGGTGACTTGATACAGGTCTTTAAAATTCTAAAGGGAATTGACAACATCAAAAGTGACAAAATTTTCACATTGAATGAGAATCAGAGAAGAAACAATGGTCTCAAACTGTCCGGAAATAGATTCAATTTAGAAGTAGGTAGAAACAACTTTGCCAACCGTGTAGTTAATGAATGGAATAAACTTCCTGCACAGGTAGTGCAATGTAGTTCAATTTGAAGCTTTAAGAATCATTTAGATAAACACCTAAGCAAGATGCTGTGATGATTAGAATTTATTTTATATTATTTGTTTTTGTTTTGTTATCACTTGTCTGTTTGATTTTCATTTATTATTAGTTACATGTCAATTTATTATTATTTACTATTTACCTGTTTGTTTATCATTTAACTATACCAATGCATTTGTTTAGGTATTTTATTTGTTATTTACATTATTGTAGTTTTCATTTATTATTTTATTATCATTATGTTGTTTTTTTTCGCATCCGTCCTAGATATGAACCAAAATGTCTCCTGACGGCATGCTCCGGCTTTGTAATCCTTTGTAAACAAATAAAAATATATATAAAAAGAAAATAAATTATTTGCATTTTTATTTGACTCTCCAATATTTTTTCCTTCCATAGGCAACTGGATTTCCTAGTGGGTAAAAAAAGATTCAATGGTGTGTTTTATAACAATAAAATACATATATATGTGTTTTTTTTATTGTCAAACAATTTTAGTATTGTGTAAGTGTACCCTCTATGCCAGTGGTTCTTAACCTGTGGGGAATTCCCCACTGGTGGGGAATGGCGGAGTTGCCAAGTGGGGAATGAACGGTTGGACAGAACAACCACTTTTTTTTTTTTAATCGATGTGTAATTGTTTTTTTTTTTTTGTTTTTTTTGTTTCTGGTGTCTTCTTGTTGTCACATTTCGTGAATTTGTTTCCACCCACAAATAGTCGATAGTGCTTCAAAATTTAATACATTACATCCAAATGTTGACTTACTTTACAAATCACAACCATTTACAGACTGTTTTAATAACAAAAACAACCAATATATGAGGTATTGTAACTCATGTTTGGGT
>NW_027467728.1:268990-288990 GCF_046742065.1 Oratosquilla oratoria
CTCAACCATTCAGAACGATCATCAATGATTTGTGAAGCCCCACAAACAATCAATCACATAGTTTGGGGCCGAACTTATATGACGTTATGCAATTTAGTGATTAAAAAAACCCAACAGTTTTCAGTGGTCAAGTAGCACTATGTGGTCTAAGACGAGACAAAAACTCACATCGGAGTTAAAGAGAGTTCCTTCAACATGGTCTTCTATTCTGGCTGAGGACTGAGCATACTCCAACATAAAGGGGGCCTCGATCGATTGAAACATCCTGCAGAATAGAGTCCAACTATGTTAGCTGTGTTGTCTACCAAATATACAAAGGAAATAAAGTTTGTTACCATAGTAAAGGATTATATGTAAGGAGCTTGTGGTAAATTAATAATGAATTGAAATGTCCTTAACTTTTTATCGCATAGCGGTTACATTTTTACATTACTAAACTTGTTTGACAATAATATATATATATATAAGGAGCTTGTGGTAAACTAATAATGAATTGAAATGTTAACTTTTTATCGCATAGCGGGTACATTTATACATTAATAAACTTGTTTGACAATAAAAAAGAATATATATATATATATATATATATATATATATATGTATATACATTTTATTTTTATAAAACACAACATTCAATCTTTTATTACCCACTAGGGAGTCCAGTTACCTATGGAAGGAAGAAATATTCGAGAGTCAAATAAGATGCAAATAATTGATTTTTTGTTTTTCTATATCTATTTTCTTTTGTTTATGAAATTCATACGATCTTGTTCATCTGGTGAACTATTTGCTCATTTCATATTTTATTTTCATATGTGCTGGATTGTTTTTTTATTTTTTTTTTTTTTTTTTTTTTTTTGACAACAAAACAAGCACCTGGCTTCGCCATCACGGCTGCGCCGTGGGTGCTTGGCCTGCGGCGCTGCTCGCTTGGTTTCACTCGCGGGGCGCTTCGCGCCCGGGCTGCGCCCAGTTTTACCCGACAAAGTAATGCTTCATAAAACCTTCAGAAACACTGCCTTCAATTTGTCCATCAAAAAGTTCAAGACTGTCAAACATTTCATCGGAATTTTGAAATCTTTGTTGTTTCGTAGAGAATCATTGAACTTAATCCCCTTTCGATGAAATTCCCGCACAGATTCCTTAACACAAACATTTTTGGAATATTGAAAATCTTTGTTGTTTCGTAGAGAATCATTGAACTTAATCACCTTTCGATGAAATTCCCGCACAGATTCCTTAACACAAAACTTTTTGACAGCCTGGTATAAGCTTGGAAAAGTTTGGGTATGTTCATTCCGTAGTCGGCAACTCAAACTCTTATCATTTTGTAAAGCGGCTTTTGAAATTTTCCGAGTACCTGTAACCCACTTCCAAATTTTTTTTTTACGCTTCTTTTTATCGGCTTCGGTTTCTAAAGGCATTGTTCCTGGTGACCTAACCGTAAGATTTGTTGCCCTCCTTTTTTAACGGTTAAATATTATTACACACGTGTCCCTTTTTGCCGGTTCAGTGGGGGACTACACCCGGGTTCATTAAAAGACAGCCGGGAGTAATTGTTTTTTTAGTTATTCTTAGATGAGGGTCCAATGTTGCTCCTCAAAAGCCCTGACGTATATGACGTAAAGTGATTTTAGGACCACAGAGAACCATTACATTTTCCTCCTCGCAGCCAAATTAAAAGAGACTTTCTAGTCTTTGATTTTTCAATTCTCCGGAAATTCAAAGTTCATTTCGACCATGTCTGCAGAAGCCTGAAGATTCTTTCCTTCTCGAACTCGCCCTTTTTTTTTTTTTTTTTTTCTTAAAGAGGAGACGTCAAGTGTTAAAAATGAGCAAAAAATCTCATCACGAAGGCAAAATAACAGTTGCCCACATATACTAGAAAATGTCTAAAAAAACTAGTGACTAGCACAATTTAATTCCGGTTTCAAGCGGGTGCATCTTCCTTCCCACTTGCTTCAGAAGGTGTGAGCCACTCTTCAGGGGGTTTAAAGGGCACTGTCTCAGGAGGAACTGGAAAAATGATGGGGACTCCAAAGGTTCTTCGGCTGCTTTCTCTCGAGTTTTCCTTCTTCCGCCAGTTCAAATGGGTGCTGGCGTTCTCGATGGTACTTTTCCTTTCTTGTCTCCAATTTCTTGTGTTTGCGTCTCCAAACGCTCTTGTGCTGCTTTCCATCCAGTACTCCTTGTTTCTCCAGTTTAAATCAGTGCTGGCGTTCCCGCTGGTAATTTTCCTTTCTTGTCTCTAATTTCTTCTGTTTGAGGCTCCAAACGCCCTTGGACTCGTTTCCTCCCAGTTGTATTTGCTTCTCCGGTTGAAATTCGTCTCCGTGTTCGACATCTTGATCCTGACAAATTCTATGCCCTCGGCGATTCAATGACCTTGAGAATCTTCTTTCAGAAAGAAAATCTCAGATTCTGATATGACAAAACAAAAGTGTGCAAAATGAATATTTACAAATGTCGTCAAAATAATAACGTCATTATGTATACAATGGACTCACGCATTATTACACATGATATATATGTATGTATATATATATATATATATACATGTATATATATATGTATATATATATTTATATATATATGTATATATATATACATATGTATATATTTATATGTATATATATATGTGTATATATATGTATATATATGTATATATATACATATGTATATACATATATATATATATATACATATGCATATATATATTATATATAAATATATGTGTATATATATACACAAATACATGTATATATATGCATATATATATATATATGTTTATATATATATATATATATATATATATATATATAAGTAGAATTACCCGCGCGTTGCTGCGAGTTCGTGAATCATCCCTAACCTAACCATACGTCACCTAACTTTAACCCTTTACTCTAACCAAAATATATTTTCTAAATGAAACATTATTATCCAAGCACCTGGTGTGGTAGGGTATCAGCATATATATGGTTGTGGGGGTCTATCTCCATAACCATAGGAGGAGTTCGTAAACATACAAACATAAAAATTTACAGTCAAATGAAAGATAGTAATCCAAGTACCTTGGGTTATAAGGTTTGGGAGTAAATATGATTATAGGGGTCTATCTGCAAAAACCTAGGAGGTGTTCGTGAATAATCTCTATCTTAACCATACCCAACCTAAATTTAACCCATAACCCTAACCAAAATATACATCTTTTTGTAAATTGAATATAGTTATCCAAGTACCTGAAGTGATAGGGTATCAGAATATATATGGTTATGGGGGTCTATATGCAAAACCCTAGGAGTTCTTGAACAAACAAATAAATAAACAAACAAACAGACAGACAGATATATGAAAGATAGTTTTCCAAGTATCTTGGGTTATAAGGTTTCAGAATATGTACGGTTAAAGGGGTCTATTTACAAAAACCTAGTAGTTCGTGAATAATCACTCGCCTAACCATAACCCACCTAACTTTAACCCATATCCCTGATCAATATATATATATATATATATATATATATATATATATTGGAAATTAGATATAGTTATCCAAGTACCTGGAGGGATAGGGTATCAGAATATATATGGTTGTGGGGGTCTATCTCTAAAACCCTAGGAGTTCGTGATAAAGAAAAAAAAAAAAAAGACAAACAGGCACATAGAGGCTACTACTTTATTAGAGTATATATATATATATATATATATATATATATATATATGTATATATAAACAAATATATATAAAAATATATATAAATAAATAAATATATATATATATATATATATATATATATATATCCCTTCTACGCCGAATAATACTATTTTACTTACCCTGGCAAAAAAAAAAAAATTATTCAGCTTTTCATATCTGCCAGATGTTATCAAAAGACATGTGGGCACTTTTGGTGAAATAATGAGGTGCAGAGCTTGTGATTCGCTTTCATGTTCACTGACAAAAAGACGCCCAACTCATCATGGACACATATCTTGCGGGAGTTCGGAGGTAAACAACGACAGAATTCACGAGGTTGCTCAGTCGATATAGGGTCCAGACGAAGGTAGGGCAAGGGTCCCTAAATAAGCTGCACGTCGCTTAGGGGAAGGTTAGAGGTACCTTGGCTTGACTCACCTTGCCTTTGAAGTCTGTGTAACTCTGATGAAAGTAGTCAAGCTGCCATGCGGTAAAGAGCGGTATGTGTGCAAGGTGCCTCTTCTATATCTGACCTCTAGTTAAACTTAACCAGGCTCTCGACCACTGTGTTGAGGGGTATTTGTTGATACATTATGACTGGCACCAGATAACTGTATTCTACTGTTTGGTCTTCGAAAGCAAAATGAAATCAAATGTGGCCGTGAAGAGTGAAAGGTAAAATGCCTTATCCAACAAGGCATTTATCTACGATAGAGTCTGCCATTTTGTTCTACCTATTCGGAAAATCACGGCAAGTGGCAATAAGCGGCAATTGTTGAAATCAAACCTGGGCCTGTGGAGTTATGAGGCGAGGTTGGAAGCCAACGCACCTCAGAGACACTTTAGTACGAACGACGCTCCTATAAATGAATCCTTTTTTCGTGCATTTCTCTTACCAAATGCCAAACAAATTTGCCCAAATGAGGATTGTGTCAAGATCATCCGGGAACTCGAAAACAAACACGAAGAACCGTTTTAACTCATGGACCTAAACCACAGATTTTATGGTCGACATTGTATGATTTTATTCAGGTGAGGCTCACCCCTTGGAGTGGAAGGCTCGGTTGGAATGGTACTCAAAGTCCATTCTGAATGCATAAGTTCTCCAGTCAAGATAAGGTCGCTTGCTGTTTGCTGGAACGAGAACATCATGACTTTGGTATTCTCTACGTGCTTCGTATCTGGACAACACAGACCTTTTCATTTAGATCAGAGGGCAGATCCTTGCGAGGAAGAGGTAAGCTGAGGACCTGATGACCCCTTCTTTTCTTCGACGACGTCCTCCTTTCTTACTGAACAGGCTCTTTTGACATCAGTCTGACCATAGACCACCTATTTTCCTGGAATATGTACAAGATTTATGAAACGCTGTTGCAAAATGGTCCTAGAACCGACAAAACTGTTTATGCCCACCCCCCGATGTGAGGGTGATGTTATGATAATAGATGTTAATAAATTGGGGCTTGGAGTATGTATAGGGTGAAAGGTGGTCACAGATCATTTTATTATAAATGGAATCAAACTCACAGTTAGGAAAACCGTTATTTACAGGAATCTGACGAATGTGTTTAACTTCTGTATGTAGGGTCTGCCCTGAGGAGCAAACTTTGAGAGCCCTACGGTCATAAGCTCTAATGACACTGTTCTTATTACTGGTCGGGCACTCACTTTTAAAGTTTAAAGATTTTTCAGAGTTAGTAGGTTTTCTGTACACACTTGTGGCAAATTCCCCGGATGGAGAATCAACTAGACCATCAAGAAATGGGAGTTTGCCATCCTTATTCAGTTCAAACGTGAAGCTTAGTCCGGATTCTTCCTGGAGTCGCAGTCTTAATTTCTCGAAAAGGGCTTCTGATTTCGTACAAACAAAAATGTCGTCAATGTATCTGTAGTAAAGTAATGGTCTGACGTCGTCGTCCTGGAAAACTGCTTCCTCTACTGCAGATATGAAAGCTTGGGCGAAGAGTACTCCCAGGGGGGAGCCCATTGCTATTCCATCGTGCTGGACATACAACTTTCCCTCCGGACATTTAAAGGGGGCCTCATTAGTGCATATTCTCAGCATCTCTTCCATTATGTGCCTCTGGATGGTTGGAGGTGAGAAATCTGCGATTTTTCTAAATGGTCGCTTTGGAAAACAAAATTACAGTTGCTAAATGACGGTTTTTAATAAGAATATGAATACTTCTTTCTCAACCATTTAGAACGATCATCAATAATTTGTGAAGCCCCACAAACAATCAATCACATAGTTTGGGGCCGAACTTATATGACGTTATGCAATTTAGTGATTAAAAAAAAAAAAAACAGTTTTCAGTGGTCCAGTAGCACTGTGTGGTCTAAGACGAGACAAAAACTCACATCGGAGTTAAAGGGAGTTCCTTCAACATGGTCTTCTATTCTGGCTGAGGACTGAGCGTACTCCAACAAAAAGGGGGTCTCGATCGATTGAAACATCCTTCAGAATAGAGCCCAACTATGTTAGCTGTGTTGTCTACCAAATATACAAAGGAAATAAAGTTTGTTACCATAGGAAAGGATTATATGTAAGGAGCTTGTGGTAAATTAATAATGAATTGAAGTGTCCTTAACTTTTTATCGCATAGCGGTTACATTTTTACATTACTAAACTTGTTTGACAATAATATATATATATATATATATATATATATATATATATATATATATATATATATATATATATATATATATATATATATATATATATCAGGAGCTTGTGGTAAACTAATAATGAATTGAAATGATAACTTTTTAGCCCCTCGCGGGTACATTTATACAAAAATAAACCTGTTTGACAATAAAAAAGAAAGAAATATATATATATATATATATATATATATATATATATATATGTATATACATTTTATTTTTATAAAACACAACATTCAATCTTTTATTACCCACTAGGGAGTCCAGTTGCCTATGGAAGGAAGAAATATTCGAGAGTCAAATATAATGCAAATAATAGATTTTTTGTTTTTCTATATCTATTTTCTTTTGTTTACGAATTTCATACGATCTTGTTCATCTGGTGAACTATTTGCTCATTTCATATTTTATTATTTTTTTTTACAACAAAACAAGCACCTGGCTTCGCCATCACGGCTGCGCCGTGGGTGCTTGGCCTGCGGCGCTGCTCGCTTGGTTTCGCTCGCGGGGCGCTTCGCGCCCGGGCTGCGCCCAGTTTTACCCGAGAAAGTAATGCTTCATAAAACCTTCAGAAACACTGCCTTCAATTTGTCCATCAAAAAGTTCAAGACTGTCAAACATTTCATTGGAATTTTGAAATCTTTGTTGTTTCGTAGAGAATCATTGAACTTAATCCCCTTTCGATGAAATTCCCGCACAGATTCCTTAACACAAACATTTTTGGAATAATGAAAATCTTTGTTGTTTCGTAGAGAATCATTTAACTTAATCACCTTTCGATGAAATTCCCGCACAGATTCCTTAACACAAAATTTTTTGACAGCCTGGTATAAGCTTGGAAAAGTTTGGGTATGTTCATTCCGTAGTCGGCAACTCAAACTCTTATCATTTTGTAAAGCGGCTTTTGAAATTTTCCGAGTACCTGTAACCCACTTCCAATTTTTTTTTTTACGCTTCTTTTTATCGGCTTCGGTTTCTAAAGGCATTGTTCCTGGTGACCTAACCGTAAGATTTGTTGCCCTCCTTTTTTAACGGTTAAATTTTATTACACACGTGTCCCTTTTTGCCGGTTCAGTGGGGGACTACACCCGGGTTCATTAAAAGACAGCCGGGAGTAATTGTTTTTTTAGTTATTCTTAGATGAGGGTCCAATGTTGCTCCTCAAAAGCCCTGACGTATATGACGTAAAGTGATTTTAGGACCACAGAGAACCATTACATTTTCCTCCTCGCAGCCAAATTAAAAGAGACTTTCTAGTCTTTGATTTTTCAATTCTCCGGAAATTCAAAGTTCACTTCGACCATGTCTGCAGAAGCCTGAAGATTCTCTCCTTCTCGAACTCGCCCTTTTTTTTTTTTTCTTAAAGAGGAGACGTCAAGTGTTAAAAATGAGCAAAAAATCTCTTCATAAAGGCAAAATAACAGTTGCCTACAAATACTAGAAAATGTCTAAAAAAACTAGTGACCAACACAATTTCATTCCGGTTTCAAGCGGGTGCATCTTCCTTCCCACTTGCTTCAGAAGGTGTGAGCCACTCTTCAGGGGGTTTAAAGGGCACTGTCTCAGGAGGAACTGGAAAAATGATGGGGACTCCAAAGGTTCTTCGGCTGCTTTCTCTCGAGTTCTCCTTCTTCCGCCAGTTCAAATGGGTGCTGGCGTTCTCGATGGTACTTTTCCTTTCTTGTCTCCAATTTCTTGTGTTTGCGCCTCCAAACGCTCTTGTGCTGCTTTCCATCCACTTCTCCTTGTTTCGCCAGTTCAAATCAGTGCTGGCGTTCTCGCTGGTAATTTTCCTGTCTTGTCTCCAATTTCTTCTGTTTGAGGCTCCAAACGCCCTTGGACTCGTTTCCTCCCAGTTGTATTTGCTTCTCCGGTTGAAATTCGTCTCCGTGTTCGACATCTTGATCCTGACAAATTCTATGCCCTCGGCGATTCACTGACCTTGAGAATCTTCTTTCAGAAAGAAAATCTCAGATTCTGATATGACAAACAAGAGTGTGCAAAATGAATATTTACAAATGTCGTCAAAATAATAACGTCATTATGTATACAATGGACTCACGCATTATTACACATGATATATATGTATGTATATATATATATATATATATATATATATATATATATATGTATATATATATATGTATATGTTGGTACATTGTGACAAGTTGATGAAGGTGGAAAAAGAAGTCACGGGTCTAGTTCCGAGTTACTGAGTTTATTCCTATTCCTAAATAAACTCAGTAACTCGGAACTAGACCCGTGACTTCTTTTTCCACCTTCATCATATATATATATTATATATATGTATGTATGTATATACATATACATATATATATGTATGTGTGTATATATATATATACATATATGTATATATATATATATATACATATGTATATACATATATGTATGTATATGTATATATACATATATATATATAATATATATATACACACACATATATATTTATATATGTATATATATATTTTTTTATATATATATATATATATATATATATATATATATATATATATATATATATATATATATATATATATATATATATATATAAGAAAAATTACCCGCGCGTTGCTGCGAGTTCGTGAATCATCCCTAACCTAACCATACGTCACCTAACTTTAACCCTTTACCCTAACCAAAATATATTTTCTAAATGAATCATTGTTATCCAAGTACCTGGTGTGGTAGGGTATCAGCATATATATGGTTGTGGGGGTCTATCTGCATAACCATAGGAGGAGTTCGTAAACATACAAACAAAAAAAGTTACAGTCATATGAAAGATAGTAATCCAAGTACCTTGGGTTATAAGGTTTGAGAATAAATATGATTATAGGGGTCTATCTGCAAAAACCTAGGAGGTGTTCGTGAATAATCTCTATCTTAACCATACCCAACCTAAATTTAACCCATAACCCTAACCAAAATATACATATTTTTGTAAATTGAATATAGTTATCCAAGTACCTGAAGTGATAGGGTATCAGAATATATATGGTTATGGGGGTCTATATGCAAAACCCTAGGAGTTCTTGAACAAACAAATAAATAAACAAACAAACAGACGGACAGATAAATGAAAGATAGTTTTCCAAGTACCTTGGGTTACAAGGTTTCAGAATATATACGGTTATAGGGGTCTATTTACAAAAACCTAGTAGTTCGTGAATAATCACTCGCCTAATCATAACCCACTTAACTTTAACCCTTATCCCTAATCAATATATATATATATATATATATATATATATATATATATATATATATATATATATATATATATATATATATATATATATATATATATTTTGGAAATGAAATATAGTTACCCAAGTACCTGGAGGGATAGGGTATCAGAATATATATGGTTGTGGGGGTCTATCTCCAAAACCCTAGGAGGAGTTCGTGATAAAAAAAAAAAAAAAAAAAAAAAAAAAAAAACAGACAAACAGGCACATAGAGGCTACTACTTTATTAGAGTATATATATATATGTATATATATGTATATATACACACATATATATATATATACATATATATATACATATATATATATATATATATATATATATATATATATATATCCCTTCTACGCCGAATAATACTATTTTACTTACCCTGGCAAAATAAAAAATAAATTATTCAGCTTTTCATATCTGCCAGATGTTATCAAAAGACATGTGGGCACTTTTGGTGAAATAATGAGGTGCAGAGCTTGTGATTCGCTTTCATGTTCACTGACAAAAAGACGCCCAACTCATCATGGACACATATTTTGCGGGAGTTCGGAGGTAAACAACGACAGAATTCACGAGGTTGCTCAGTCGATATAGGGTCTAGACGAGGGTAGGGCAAGCGTCCCTAAATAAGCTGCACGTCGCTTAGGGGAAGGTTAGAGGTACCTTGGCTTGACTCACCTTGCCTTTGAAGTCTGTGTAACTCTGATGAAAGTAGTCAAGCTGCCATGCGGTAAGGAGCGGTATGTGTGCAAGGTGCCTCTTCTATATCTGACCTCTAGTTAAACTTAACCAGGCTCTCGACCACTGTGTTGAGGGGTATTTGTTGATACATTATGACTGGCACCAGATAACTGTATTCAACTGTTTGGTCTCCGAAAGCAAAATGAAATCAAATCTGGCGGTGAAGAGTGAAAGGTAAAATGCCTTATCCAACAAGGCATTTACCTACGATAGAGGCCGCCATTTTGTCCTACCTCTTTGGACAGCCACGGCAAGTGGCAATAACTGGCAATTGTAGGAATCAAACCTGGGCCTGTGGGGTTATGAGGCGAGGTTGGAAGCCAACGCGCCACAGAGACACTTGAGCACGAACAACGCTCCTACAAATTAATCATTTTTCGTGCATTTCTCTTACCAAATGCCAAACAAATTTGCTCAAATGAGGATTGTGTCAAGATCATCCGGGAACTCGGACCTAAACCACAGATTTTATGGTCGATATTGTATGATTTTATTTAGGTGAGGCTCACCCCTTGGAGTGGAAGGCTCGGGTGGGATGGTTCTCAAAGCCCATTCTGGATGCGTAAGTTCTCCAGTCAAGATAAGGTCGCTTGCTGTTTGCTGGAACGAGAACATCATGACTTTGGTATTCTCTACGTGCTTCGTATCTGGACAACACAGACATTTTCATTTAGCTCAGAGGGCGGACCCTTGCGAGGAAGAGGTGAGGAGCTGATGATCCCTTCTTTTCGTCGACGACGTCTTCCTTTCTCACTGAACAGGCTATTCTGACATCAGTCTGACCATAGACCACGGCTTTCCTGGAATAAGGACAATATTTATGAACCGCTGTTGCATAATGGTCATAGAACCGGCAAAACTGTTTATGCCCTACCCCCCCCCCCCCATGTGGGGTGGGTGGGCATAAAACAGATTACCAAAGTAATTAATTTAATTCTCAACGTTTCGTTTGCAAGGAGACATCAGTGTAGTGCCTAGTGTAGGCCTTATGGTCTCTTGCAGTCTCCTTTATTCTTATGTTCTTATGTTCTTATCAGGAAAATCTGTAACATATAAATTACCGACATACAGAAACAAAGAACATGGGTATGAATAACAACAAAAATTCACCAATCAACAAAATAGACATCAATAAATCAAATCATAAACCAATACAAATTCATAGACTGTAGGGGAACAATACTTACAAAATTAAGAAATTTAAAGAAAAGACAAAAGATAGCGTGGACCTTTGGCTTATATATCAGAGCCTCACCTGCATGGGTGGTGCAGGGGGAGGGGGAGGGGGTAGTGGGGTGTGACCTGTCTTAACGGCGTCGGTATGGGGGTTGGGGGGCTGGGGTGGGGGTTGCGAGGTCGGTTGTAGGGGAGGAGGGAGGGAGTGGATGGGAGGAGGAGGGAGAGGGAGGTTATGACCCGACTTCACATTGTCAAAGGGTGTGGTGGACACAGAAGGGTTTGGTTGGGGGGAGAGGGGGAAGGGGGTTCGCCGTGCGGGCGAGAACATTGTTATACAAGCTAATGTTTGTGGCAAATTCCCCGGATGAAGTATCAAGTAGAATATTAAGAAATGGGAGTTTGCCATCTTTATTCAGTTCAGTCATGAAGCTTAGTCCTGATTCTTCCTGGAGGCGCAATATAAATTCCTCGAGAAGGGTTTCTGATTTCGTACAAACAAAAATGTCGTCAATGTATCTGTAGTAAAGTAATGGTCTGACGTCGTCTTCCTGGAAAACTGCTTCCTCTACTGCAGACATGAATGCTTGGGCAAAGAATAATTCCAGGGGGGAGCCCATTGCTATTCCATCGTGCTGGACATACAACTTTCCCTCCGGACATTTATAGGGGGCCTCAGTAGTGCAGATTCTCAGCATCTCTTTCATTATGTGCCTCTGGATGGTTGGAGGGGGGAAATCTGCGTGTTCATAAAAATATTTAAGGATGATGTTGATCGTCTTAATCACTGGCACATATGAAAAAAAAACTAGCAGCATCCAACGATACTAGGAATCAGTTAGGCTTATTGACCCTTAAGATGTCAATGAACTCATCCCTAGAATTTAAAGAATAAGTATTAGGGATATACAGAGAAATGATATCATGCAATGTTTTAGCTACGCTATATGAGGGTGTAGGTATTTGGGGAATGATGGGCCTAAGGGGGTTTCCTTCCTTGTCGGCCTTTATGTTTCCATAGAGATAACCTAGGGAAAAATCACCAACTAGGAGTACAAACTTGTTGCCTCCTGTCAAATCATTAACATTAGAAATGAGTTTGTTGAGTATATATTTGATCTTAGCAACAAGGTTACGAGAGTTACGTTTAAACTTAGAATTATCCAGTAGGATATCACGGCATTTCTGAAAATAAACTTCTCTGTTAAGGATACACACAGACACACACACACACACACACACACACACACACACACACACACACACACACACACACACACACACACACACACACACACACACACACACACGACTCGGTGGCGTAGTTGATAGAGCGCTGAACTGCCACCATAGTGGCCCGCAGTTCTTGGTTCGAATCCTGCCCAGGGCCGAAATTATTTCGGTACCGCTGCGCTTCGGAGTTGGGGGTTGGGTATGTGTGTGTGTGTGTGTGTGTGTGTGTGTGTGTGTGTGTGTGTGTGTGTGTGCAAGGTCATAGCATTACCCATAGATCGGACCTACGAGCTCTGAGCTCGCTTCCAGGAGGGAAATAGCTGTCGATCACGAGTCCAACACGTGATCTAAAGACCAAGTGAACACACACACACACACACACACACACACACACACACACACACACACACACACACACACACACACACACACACACACACACACACACACACACACACACACACACACACGACTCGGTGGCGTAGTTGGTAGAGCGCTGAACTGCCACCATAGTGGCCCGCAGTTCTTGGTTCGAATCCTGCCCAGGGCCGAAATTATTTCGGTACCGCTGCGCTTCGGGTCGTTACTCTGACTCTCGTGGGCGGGGAGTTGTGTGTGTATTTACCTAGTTGTATTTACCTAGTTGTATTTTACGGGAAGGGGAGCTATGCTCGTGGGGTCCCGTCTTCATATCTCATTTTATCTAAACTATTTTTAAATTCATGTATTGTTTTTGCACACACCACTTTCTCATCTAACTTGTTCCAACTGTCTATTGCTCTGTGAGGAAAGCTGTTCTTTTTCAAATCTCTTCTATAGCTGTCTTTTTTTATTTTCTTTCCGTGTCCTCTTGTATTTCTGTCATCCCATTTTATCAGATTCTCTCTATCAGTAATTTCTATGCCTTTCATGATTCTGTAAATAGCTATCAAATCTCCTCTCTCTCTTCTTTGCTCTAGTGTCTGTAGTTTAAGTTTTTGTAGTCTCTCTTCATATGATAGTTTTGAGAGTGTTGGTGCCAATTTTGTAATTGCTCTTTGTATTCTTTCAAGTTTTTTTATACATTTTTTTGTACTTGGTGACCATATCGTTGCTGCATATTCCAATCTTGGTCTTATCAGGGTGATTAGGATTTTCCTCACCATTTCTTCATCCAGGTATGTAAATGCCACTTTGATTGTTCTTATTAAATTATAGGTTTCTCCAAAAATCTTATTTATATGTTTCTCAGGTGACATATTATTCATAACAATGACTCCCAGGTCCTTCTCATTTTCTACTCTTTTTATTCCTTCTTCTCCCAAATTATATGATCCTGTTATTCTGTTTTTGCTTTTTCCAAATTCCATTATACTACACTTTTTTGTATTGAACTCCATCTCCCACTTCCTACTCCATTCTTGTACTTTATTTAGATCTCTCTGTAGTGATTCACAATCTTCTTCAGTTTTCACTCTTTTCAGTAATTTTGCATCATCTGCAAAGAAGCTCATATAGCTTTCAATTCCTTCATCCATATCATTAATATATATATAGCAAACATTATTGGGGCCAGAACTGTTCCCTGCGGGACACCGCTTATTACTTCATTCCATTTTGAGTGCTGATCTCTTATCACTACTCTCATTTTTCTTTCTTGCAAAAAGTCTTCCATCCAATTTAGCAATTTACCTTGTATTCCTCCTTCATATTCTAATTTCTTAAGCAGCTTCTTATGTGGTACTTTGTCAAAAGCTTTTTTTAGGTCTAGAAATGCACAATCAGCCCATCCATCTCTTTCTTGTATTATATCTATTAGCCTTGAATAGAAACATATTAAATTGGTGACACATGATTGTCCTTGTCTGAATCCAAATTGCCTTGGATTTAGTACGTTGTTTTTTTCCAAGTATTTTACCCATCTACTTTTGATGATTCTTTCACAAATTTTTGCTATTGTACTTGTTAGAGAGACTGGTCTATAGTTGGTAGGTTCTTCTTTATTTCCTCCTTTATATATAGGTACTATATTTGCTTTTTTCCAATCTTCTGGAACTTTTCCTTCTTTTAAGGAACTGCTTATTATGCTATGTATTTTGTCTGCCAGTTCATTCCTGCATTCTTTCAGAATCCAGTTTGCTATTTCATCTGGCCCATGCGATTTTCTGACATCAAAATTACCCAAGTGTGTCAATATTTCATTCTTTGTTACTTCTATTTCTTCCATAGGGGGGACTTTTTCTTTCCACTCAATCTCTTCAGGTTGTATATTTTCCCTTGTAAACACTGATTTAAAATGTTTGTTCATAATTTCTGCCATTTCCATTTCCTCAGTGTATTCAACTCCTCCTTGTCTCAATTTCTCCAAGTCTTGTTTGTTTTTCAGTTTATTGTTTACAAATCTGTAGAATAGTTTTGGTTGATCTTTACACTTTTCTATAACATCTTTTTCATATTTTCTTTTTTTCTCTCTGCACTTTTGTACATATTCATTTCTATAACCAGTATATATTTTCCATTTTTCAGGTCTTCTGTATTTTTTCCATCTGGTCCAGGCTTTGTCTCTTTTGTCTTTTAACTCCCTACAACTTTTGTTGTACCAGCATTTTACATATTCTTTTTCTTGTTTTTGTCTTGGGACATACTTTTCCACTCCTTTTTTGTAAATTTTTGTCAAAATATTCCATTTCTCTTCCACTGATGTTTCTTCTTTGTATATTTCTTCCCAGTTTTCTTGTTGGAAGAATTCTCTTATTTTATCAAAGTTTGTTTTTTCATACATCATTCTTCCTTTTCTATATTGTTCATTTCTTTTCATATATTTTTCTTCATTAAGTTCCAGTTCAATCAATATGTGGTCACTTTTACCTATTGGTGTTTTATATTCAATCTTGTCCACTATTCTAGGTTCAGATGTAATTATTAAGTCTAGCCTCGATGGTTCTTCTTCATTTCTATACCTAGTGTTCTCTTGTATCCATTGTGTCATTGAATGGTCAGTAATCATCTCAAGTAGAGCATTTCCCCATGAGTCATCACCACTCTTTACTGTCATTTCTTCCCAGCAGATTTCTTTGCAATTAAAGTCGCCCATCATAACTATTCTTCCTCCGTCTTCCATTATTTTAGTTAATGCTATCTTTGTGTCCTCTAGCATACTTTTATATTCACTCTCCTCCCATGAGGCTGTTTTCGGAGGCACATAATTGATCACAAATTTTCTGCTCTTCTTATCTCTGTCTTCCACTTCTATCATAATCATCTCTACTGTATTCTTTCCATATATGACACCTTTCACATTTATATCCTTCTTAGTCAGGAACATAACTCCACCCCCTTGCTTTTTCTCTCTGTTTCTAATCCAATAATTGTATGCATCATGTCCTACACTGTTGGGTGGTAGTGGGCCTTTTAATTTTGTTTCTACAATTCCCATTATGTCCGGTTCTTTTTCTTTCAAATAATCATTCAGCTCATTCAATCCTGTTATTAATCCATCTATATTTGTGTAAGACACTCTTAGTTTTCTGCCACTTCCATTGTGTTCTCTGTTTCCCTTATGTTTTTCTTTTGTATGTCGAACTTCCTTAGTTTCATGTTCACTACTCTCCAATAGAATCTCTCTTTCTCTGACTCCGTTCTGTTCTCGTTTTTTGTCTTAGCTTCCAGTCTTTTCTGCTTTTCTTCCTCTCTTTCCTCTTTTTTCATTTCTCTTTTTATCCATATATTTTTGTATTGTTCACTTGTTGCTAGTTTCCCTGTTTTGGATAAGATATTCTCTGCCGTTGTTTGTGACTTGAATTTAATCTTAATTGGTCTGGTCTTGTCTGTGCTATACTTTCCGAGTCTAAATTTCTCTTCGATTTGTTTCATAATTCCTGGTTCATCTTCCTGAACTGATTCTAGTAATTGGCTTACTTTTTCATTTTCCTCTTTGATTCTTGTGGTTCTATCTGTGTTGTGTTTCTCTTCCATTCCTAATATAATTATACATTTCTTCTTGTCTGCTAAATCCCTTACTATATTCTCCTTTTGTCTCATCACTTTAATAACTGAGTCTTCAGTATGTTCTTTCAATTGCTGTTTGACTATGTCAGTGAATGAAATCTTATTTCCTTCTTGGGTTTGCTTCCAATTTTTACTTTCTTTAGCTATTGTTTCTCTGTTTTCTTTACTATTCTTCTTCAATTCCTCATTCTCCCCCTTTACCTCTCTTAACTGTCTTTTTAGTTCTTCTATTTCATCAGTTAAGTTTTTATTCGCCTTTTCCAGTTCTTCCAATCTTTCAACCCTTTGTAAAATGGTGTTCATATGACCTAACCTACTCTCCAAGTCCTCGATCACCTTATCAACCTTCTTCTCTAGTCTTGTCAGTCGGGGGGGGGGGGGGTTTGTGTCCCCCCCACTCTCTTTAAATCCCTTGAAAATATTCTCATCACTTTCTGCTATATTGCTCCTATCTATACCTCTAATCTTCACATTCCTATTAGACATGTCGTTATCATCCAACTCGTCTTGGGGTCGTTTGTCTACCTTACGGCGGCCCGTCAGGGCCATTTCCTCCACCTCCTCATTACCTTCCATTTCCCCAGCAATCCCTCCCCCTCTCCTCTTTCCTTACTTTCCCACTACCCCACGAGCAATTTCCCCCCACCCTGCAAATACAAAAAGGCACTTCTCTTTGCGTTGGTATCCACAATCTGCACTTTTCTTCAGAGCGTTCTTCAAGCCGTCCGTTCGTTGAAAGTGTGTGTGTGTGTGTGTGTGTGTGTGTGTGTGTGTGTGTGTGTGTGTGTGTGTGTGTGTGTGTGTGTGTGTGTGTGTGTGTGTGTGTGTGTGTGTGTGTGTGCAAGGTCATAACATTACCCATAGATCGGACCTAAGAGCTCTGAGCTCTCTTCCAGGAGGGAAATAGCTGTCGATCACGAGTCCAACACGTGATCCAAAGACCAAGTGAATACACACACACACACACACACACACACACACACACACACACACACACACACACACACACACACACACACACATATATATATATATATATATATATATATATATTCATGTATATATATATATGTATCTATATACAGTATATATATATATATATATATATATATATATATATACATATATATATATATATACATACATATGTATTTATATGTACATACATACATATGTATATATATATATATATATACATAAATACATATATATATACATACATACATATATATATATATATATATATATATATATATATATTCCACAATCTTAATTGATTGTCATATCAGAATCTGAGATTTTTTTTCTGAAAGAAGATTCTCCAGGTTGTTGAATCGTTGAGGACGTAGAATTTGTCAGGATCAAGATGTCGAACGTAAGCCTGAATTTAAATTGGCGAAACAAGAAATGGAGGGATACCAGACTAAGAGCCTTTAAAGACGTCAAAGAAAAAAATTGGAGAGAAGAACGACAACGCACCAGCGTGAACGCGGCTGAATTTGGGAATATACACTATAGTTCTCTCAGAGTCCGCACAAGAACTTTCTCTCCTCAGCAAACTAAAGAGAACTGGGGGGAAGGCAGTCGAGGAGCCTTTCTAGACGTCGACCGAAAAAAACTGTAGAGAAGAAAGTCAAAATATCAGCAAGAACGCGGATGACCCAATGAAATTATCTTATATTTCTCTCACAGTTCCCAAAATTTTTCCAGTTCCTCCTGAAACTGTGCCCTTTAAACCTCCTCAAGAATGGCTCACACCTTCTGAAGCAAGTGGGAAGGAATCTACACCCACTTGAAATGGAAATATATTTGTGCTGGTCTTTAGTTTTTTATGTGTTTTCTAGGATATCTGGGCAACTGTTGTTTTGCCTTGGTGAAGAGATTTTTTGCTCTTTTTTGATACTCGACGCCTCCTCTTTAGGAGAAAAAAGGGAGATTCGAGAAGGAAAGGATCTTCAGGCTTCTATAGACATGGTCGAAGTGGACTTGTGAAGTTCCGGAAAACTGAAAAAATCCCGAGACTAGAAATTCTCTTTTAATGTGGCTGCGAGGAGGAAAAGGCATTGGTTCCCTGTGGTCCCGAAATCGCTTTACGTCATATATGTCAGGGTTTCTGGAAGCACCATGGGACCCTCATTTTGTTGTTCACAAAAAGAAAAAAAAAAAAAAATCCTTTCGTAAGAGTCAACCGGTACGGCCGGTCAACTTTTTCTCATTTGCTAGGACCCTCGTGTGGGCCTTTAGTTAAAAAAAATAAAATAAAATAAACAGTAAACAAAAAATAAAATAAAATATGAGCAAATAGTTCAATAGATGAACAAGATCGTATGAATTACATAAACAAACAAAAAATAGATATAGAAAATAAATAAATTATTTGCATTTTTATTTGACTCTCGAATATTTTTTCCTTCCATAGGCAACTGGATTTCCTAGTGGGTAATAAAAGATTCAATGGTGTGTTTTATAAAAATAAAATGTATATATATGTTTTTTTATTGTCAAACAATTTTAGTAATGTGTAAGTGTACCCTCTATGCGATAAAAAGTTAAGAACATTTCAATTCATTATTAATTTACCACAAGCTCCTTACATAGAATCCTTTACTATGGTAACGATCTTTATGTCCTTTGTATATTTGGTAGACAACGCAGCTAACATATTAGGGCTCTATTCTGAAGGCTCACACTCAGGAGGGACCTAACACATGAGAAAAAGTTGACCGGCCGTACAGGTCACGAAAGGTTTTTTTTTTTTTTTTTTTTTTTTTTTTTTTTTTGCAACAAAATGAGGGTCCCATGCTGCTTCCAGAAACCCTGACATATATGACGTAAAGCAATTTCAGGACCACAGAGAGCCGATACCTTTTCCACCTCGCAGCCAAATTAAAAGAGACTTTCTAGGCTCCGATTTTTCAATTTTTCGGAACTTCAAAGTCCACTTCGACCATGTCTGGAGAAGCCTGAAGATTCTTTCCTTATCGAACTCGCCCATTTTTTCTTAAAGAGGAGGCGTCGAGTATCAAAAATTAGCAAAAAATCTCTTCACCAAGGCAGTATAACAGTTTCTCTCAAATCCTAGAAAACGTATAAAAAACTAAAGACCAGCACAAATCTATTTCCATTTCAACCGGGTGTAGATTCCTTCCCACTTGGTTGACAAGGTGTGAGCCATTCTTGAGGAGGTTTAAAGGGCACAGTTTCAGGAGGAACTGGAAATTTTTTGGAAACTCTGAGAGGAA